>NC_133535.1:163031229-163282486 GCF_048544455.1 Silene latifolia | reverse complement strand
AATTGAAGTGTAATACACGGTTTTGAATTCCGGGGTCCCGGAATAAAATTCTCCGGAAATCACATAGAAAGTTCCTCGGGTCGGATAAAGCGGCCACGCAAAGTTTGAGCACCAACGGAAGACATTTGGGGTGCCGGTGTAAAACAAACCGGCATTCGCCGAAACTCGGATTATCGTGAAAAATGTGTTAAAGCTCGTTATTTGAGGATGAAATCAAACAGGTTGATTCCTGAAATGAGCTCGGACGCGTGATTGAAAAACAGGGGGAGAAAAAGAAACAGTTCCGATCGACCTTCCCGGCTATTTGAAATTGAAGTGTATAATACACGGTTTTGGGATTAGGGATCAGAATAAAATTCTCGGAAATCACATAGAAAGTTCCTCGGGTCAGATAAAGCGGCCACACAAAGTTTGAGCACCAACGGAAGATATTTGGGGTGCGGTGTGCCTGAAACCAAGATTCGCCGAAACTCGAATTATCGTGAAAAATGTGTTAAAGCTCGTTATTTGAGGCTGAAATCGAACAGGTTGATTCCTGAAATCGAACAGGTTGATTCCTGAAATCGAACAGGTTGATTCCTGAAATGAGCTCGGACGCGTGAATGAAAAACAGGGAGAAAAAGAAACAGGTTCGATCGCGACCTTCCGAGCTGAAATTGAAGTGTATAATACACGGTTTTCAGATTCCGGGATCCGGAATAAAATTCTCGGAAATCACATAGAAAGTTACTCGGAGTCGAGATAAAGCGGCCACGCAAAGTCTGAGCACCAACGGAAGACATTTGGCGGTCTTTGGTGTGCCACAAACCAAAGATTGCCGAAACTCCGGATTATCGCGAAAAATGTGTTAAAGCTCGTTATTTGAAATTTGAAATCGAGCAGGTTTATTCCTGAAATCGAAGAGGTTAATTTTCTGAAATGAGCTCGGACGCGTGATTGAAAAACAGGGAGAAAAAGAAACAGGTTCCGGTACGACCTTCCGAACGGCTGAAATTGAAGTGTAATACACGGTTTTTCGGAATTCCGGGGTCCCGGAATAAAATTCTCCGGAAATCACATAGAAAGTTCCTCGGGTCAGATAAAGCGGCCATGCAAAGTTTGAGCACCAACGGAAGACAATTGGGTGTGCCGGTGTGCCACAAACCAAAGATTCGCCGAAACTTCGGATTATCGTGAAAAATGTGTTAGCTCGTTATTTGAGGCTGAAATCGAACAGGTTGATTCCTGAAATGAGCTCGAACGCGTGATTGAAAAACAGGGAGAAAAAGAAACAGGTTCCGGTACGACCTTCCGAACGGCTGAAATTGAAGTGTAATACACGGTTTTTCGGGATTCCGGGGTCCCGGAATAAAATTCTTCGGAAATCACATCGAAAGTTCCTCGGGTAAGATAAAGCGGCCACGCAATGTTTGAGCACCAACGGAAGACATTTGGGGGTGCCGGTGTGCCACAAACCAGCATTCGCCGAAACTCGGATTATCGTGAAAAATGTGTTAAAGCTCGTTATTTTAGGCTGAAATCGAACAGGTTGATTCCTGAAATCGAAGAGGTTAATTCCTGAAATAAGCTCGGACGCGTGATTGAAAAACAGGGAGAAAAAGAAACAGGTTCCGGTACGACCTTCCGAACGGCTGAAATTGAAGTGTAATACACGTTTTTGAATTCGGGGTCCCGGAATAAAATTCTCCGGAAATCACATAGAAAGTTCCTCGGGTCAGATAAAGCGGCCATGCAAAGTTTGAGCACCAACGGAAGACATTTGGGGGTGCCGGTGTGCCACAAACCAGCATTCGCCGAAACTCGGATTATCGTGAAAAATATGTTAAAGCTCGTTATTTGAGGCTGAAATCGAACAGGTTGATTCCTGAAATGAGCTCGGACGCGTGATTGAAAAACAGGGAGAAAAAGAAACAGGTTCCGGTATGACCTTCCGAACAGCTGAAATTGAAGTGTATAATACACGGTTTTCGGATTCGGGATCCGGAATAAAAATCTCGAAATCACATAGAATGTTTCTCGGGTCGGATAAAGCGGCCACACAAAGTTTGAGCACCAACGGAAGATATTTGGGGGTGCCGGTGTGCCCAAACCAGCATTCGCCGAAACTCGGATTATCGTGAAAAATGTGTTAAAGCTCGTTATTTGATTTGAAATCGAAACAGGTTGATTCTGAAATCGAACAGGTTGATTCTGAAATGAGCTCGGACGCGTGAATGAAAAACGAGGGAGAAAAAAAACAGGTTCGATGACGACCTCCGACATTTGAAATTGAAGTGTATAATACACGGTTTTTCGGGATTCCGGGATCCCGGAATAAAATTCTCCGGAAATCACATAGAAAGTTCCTCGGGTCAGATAAAGCGGCCACGCAAAGTTTGAGCACCAACGGAAGACATTTGGGGGTGCCGGTGTGCCACAAACCAGCATTCGCCAAAACTCGGATTATCGTGAAAAATGTGTTAAAGCTCGTTATTTGAGGCTGAAATCGAACAGGTTGATTCCTGAAATCAAACAGGCTGATTCCTGAAATGAGCTCGGACGGGTGATTGAAAAACAGGGAGAAAAATAAACAGGTTCGTCACGACCTTCCGACGGCATTTGAAATTGAAGTGTATAATAAACGGTTTTCGGGATTCGGGATCTGGAATAAAATTCTCCGGAAATCACATAGAAAGTTCCTCGGGTCAGATAAAGCGGCCACACAAAGTTTGAGCACCAACGGAAGATATTTGGGGGTGCCGGTGTGCCACAAACCAGCATTCGCCGAAACTCGAATTATCAAGAAAAATGTGTTAAAGCTCGTTATTTGAGGCTGAAATCGAACAGGTTGATTCCTGAAATCGAATAGGTTGATTCCTGAAATCGAACAGGTTGATTCCTGAAATGAGCTCGGACGCGTGAATGAAAAACAGGGAGAAAAAAAACGAGGTTCGATCGACCTCCGAACGGTGAAATTGAAGTGTATAATACACGGTTTTTCGGGATTCCGGGGTCCGGAATAAAATTCTCCGGAAATCACATAGAAAGTTCCTCGGGTCAATAAAGCGGCCACGCAAAGTTTGAGAACCATCGGAAGACATTTGGCGGTCTTTGGTGTGCCACAAACCAAAGATTCGCGAAACTCGGATTATCGCGAAAAATGTGTTAAAGCTCGTTATTTGAGGTTGAAATCGAACAGGTTTATTCCTGAAATCGAATAGGTTAATTTTCGAAATGAGCTCGGACGCGTGATTGAAAACAGGAGAAAAAAAACGAGGTTCGTTACGACCTTCCGAACAATTTGAAATTGAAGTGTAATACACGGTTTTTCGGAATTCGGGGTCCCGGAAAAAAAATTCTCCGGAAATCACATAGAAAGTTCCTCGGGTCAGATAAAGCGGCCATGCAAAGTTTGAGCACCAACGGAAGAAAATTGGGTGTGCCGGTGTGCCACAAACCAGCATTCGCCGAAACTCGGATTATCGTGAAAAATGTGTTAATGCTCGTTATTTGAGGCTGAAATCGAACAGGTTGATTCCTGAAATGAGCTCGAACGCGTGATTGAAAAACAGGGAGAAAAAGAAACAGGTTCCGGTACGACCTTCCGAACGGCTGAAATTGAAGTGTAATACACGGTTTTTCGGGATTCCGGGGTCCCGGAATAAAATTCTTCGGAAATCACATAGAAAGTTCCTCGGGTAAGATAAAGCGGCCACGCAATGTTTGAGCACCAACGGAAGACATTTGGGGGTGCGGTGTACCCACAAACCGATTCGCGAAACTCGGATTATCGTGAAAAATGTGTTAAAGCTCGTTATTTGAGGCTGAAATCGAACAGGTTGATTCCTGAAATCGAAGAGGTTAATTCCTGAAATGAGCTCGGACGCGTGATTGAAAAACAGGGAGAAAAAGAAACAGGTTCCGGTACGACCTTCCGAACGGCTGAAATTGAAGTGTAATACACGGTTTTTCGGAATTCCGGGGTCCCGGAATAAAATTCTCCGGAAATCACATAGAAAGTTCCTCGGGTCAGATAAAGCGGCCATGCAAAGTTTGAGCACCAACGGAAGACAATTGGGGGTGCCGGTGTGCCACAAACCAGCATTCGCCGAAACTCGGATTATCGTGAAAAATATGTTAAAGCTCGTTATTTGAGGCTGAAATCGAACAGGTTGATTCCTGAAATGAGCTCGGACGCGTGATTGAAAAACAGGGAGAAAAAGAAACAGGTTCCGGTATGACCTTCCGAACGGCTGAAATTGAAGTGTATAATACACGGTTTTTCGGGATTCCGGGATCCCGGAATAAAAATCTCCGGAAATCACATAGAATGTTTCTCGGGTCAGATAAAGCGGCCACACAAAGTTTGAGCACCAACGGAAGATATTTGGGGGTGCCGGTGTGCCACAAACCAAAGATTCGCGAAACTCGGATTATCGTGAAAAATGTGTTAAAGCTCATTATTTGAGGCTGAAATCGAACAGGTTGATTCCTGAAATCGAACAGGTTGATTCCTGAAATGAGCTCGGACGCGTGAATGAAAAACAGGGAGAAAAAGAAACAGGTTCGACGACCTTCCGAATTTGAAATTGAAGTGTATAATACACGGTTTTTCGGGATTAGGGATCCGGAATAAAATTCTCCGGAAATCACATAGAAAGTTCCTCGGGTCGAATAAAGCGGCCACGCAAAGTTTGAGCACCAACGGAAGACATTTGGGGGTGCCGGTGTGCCACAAACCAAGATTCGCCGAAACTCGGATTATCGTGAAAAATGTGTTAAAGCTCGTTATTTGAGGTGAAATCGAACAAGGTTGATTCCGAAATCAAACAGCTGATTCTGAAATGAGCTCGGACGGGTGATTGAAAAACAGGGAGAAAAAGAAACAGGTTCCGGTACGACCTTCCGAACGGCAAAAATTGAAGTGTATAATAAACGGTTTTCGGGATTAGGGATCCAGAATAAAATTCTCCGGAAATCACATAGAAAGTTCCTCGGGTCAGATAAAGCGGCCACGCAAAGTTTGAGCACCAACGGAAGATATTTGGGGGTGCCGGTGTGCCACAAACCAGCATTCGCCGAAACTCGAATTATCAAGAAAAATGTGTTAAAGCTCGTTATTTGAGGCTGAAATCGAACAGGTTGATTCCTGAAATCGAATAGGTTGATTCCTGAAATCGAACAGGTTGATTCCTGAAATGAGCTCGGACGCGTGAATGAAAAACAGGGAGAAAAAGAAACAGGTTCCGGTACGACCTTCCGAACGGCTGAAATTGAAGTGTATAATACACGGTTTTTCGGGATTCCGGGATCCTGGAATAAAATTCTCCGGAAATCACATAGAAAGTTACTCGGGTCAGATAAAGCGGCCACGCAAAGTCTGAGCACCAACGGAAGACATTTGGCGGTGCTGGTGTGCCACAAACCAGCATTCGCCGAAACTCGGATTATCGCGAAAAATGTGTTAAAGCTCGTTATTTGAGGCTGAAATCGAACAGGTTTATTCCTGAAATCGAAGAGGTTAATTTTCTGAAATGAGCTCGGACGCGTGATTGAAAAACAGGGAGAAAAAGAAACAGGTTCCGGTACGACCTTCCGAACGGCTGAAATTGAAGTGTAATACACGGTTTTCGGAATTCGGGGTCCCGGAAAAAAATTCTCGGAAATCACATAGAAAGTTCCTCGGGTCAGATAAAGCGGCCATGCAAAGTTTGAGCACCAACGGAAGAAAATTGGGTGTCCGGTGTGCCTACAAACCAAAGATTCGCCGAAACTCGGATTATCGTGAAAAATGTGTTAATGCTCGTTATTTGAGGCTGAAATCGAACAGGTTGATTCTTGAAATGAGCTCGAACGCGTGATTGAAAAACGGGGAAAAAAAAACAGGTTCGAGCACGACCTTCCGAACATTTGAAATTGAAGTGTAATACACGGTTTTCGGGATTCGGGGTCCGGAATAAAATTCTTCGGAAATCACATAGAAAGTTCCTCGGGTAAGATAAAGCGGCCACGCAATGTTTGAGCACCAACGGAAGACATTTGGGGGTGCCGGTGTGCCACAAACCAAAGATTCGCGAAACTCGGATTATCGTGAAAAATGTGTTAAAGCTCGTTATTTGAGGTGAAATCGAACAGGTTGATTCCTGAAATCGAACAGGTTAATTCTGAAATGAGCTCGGACGCGTGATTGAAAAACAGGCAGAAAAAGAAACAGGTTCGATTTACGACCTTCCGAACGGTGAAATGGAAGTGTAATACACGGTTTTTCGGAATTCCGGGGTCCCGGAATAAAATTCTCCGGAAATCACATAGAAAGTTCCTCGGGTCAGATAAAGCGGCCATGCAAAGTTTGAGCACCAACGGAAGACAATTGGGGGTGCCGGTGTGCCACAAACCAGCATTCGCCGAAACTCGGATTATCGTGAAAAATATGTTAAAGCTCGTTATTTGAGGCTGAAATCGAACAGGTTGATTCCTGAAATGAGCTCGGACGCGTGATTGAAAAACATGGGGAAAAAGAAACAGGTTCCGGTATGACCTTCCGAACGGCTGAAATTGAAGTGTATAATACACGATTTTTCGGGATTCCGGGATCCCGGAATAAAATTCTCCGGAAATCACATAGAAAGTTCCTCGGGTCAGATAAAGCGGCCACACAAAGTTTGAGCACCAACGGAAGATATTTGGGGGTGCCGGTGTGCCACAAACCAGCATTCGCCGAAACTCGGATTATCGTGAAAAATGTGTTAAAGCTCGTTATTTGAGGCTGAAATCGAACAGGTTGATTCCTGAAATCGAACAGGTTGATTCCTGAAATGAGCTCGGACGCGTGAATGAAAAACAGGGAGAAAAAGAAACAGGTTCCGGTACGACCTTCCGAACGGCTGAAATTGAAGTGTATAATACACGGTTTTTCGGGATTCCGGGATCCCGGAATAAAATTCTCCGGAAATCACATAGAAAGTTCCTCGGGTCAGATAAAGCGGCCACGCAAAGTTTGAGCACCAACGGAAGACATTTGGGGTGCCGGTGTGCCACAAACCAGCATTCGCCAAAACTCGGATTATCGTGAAAAATGTGTTAAAGCTCGTTATTTGAGGCTGAAATCGAACAGGTTGATTCCTGAAATCAAACAGGTTGATTCCTGAAATGAGCTCGGACGCGTGATTGAAAAACAGGGAGAAAAAGAAACAGGTTCCGGTACGACCTTCCGAACGGCTGAAATTGAAGTGTATAATACACGGTTTTCGGGATTCGGGGTCCCGGAATAAAATTCTCCGGAAATCACATAGAAAGTTCCTCGAGTCAGATAAAGCGGTCACGCAAAGTTTGAGCACCAACGGAAGACAATTGGGGGTGCCGGTGTGCCACAAACCAGAATTCGCCGAAACTCGGATTATCGTGAAAAATGTGTTAAAGCTCGTTATTTGAGGCTGAAATCGAACAGGTTGATTCCTGAAATCGAACAGGTTGATTCCTAAAATGAGCTCGACGCGTGATTGAAAAACAGGAGAAAAAGAAACGAGGTTCGGTACGACCTTCCGAACGGCTGAAATTGAAGTGTATAATACACGGTTTTTCGGGATTCCGGGATCCCGGAATAAAATTCTCCGAAAATCACATAGAACGTTCCTCGGGTCAGATAAAGCGGCCACGCAAAGTTTGAGCATCAACGGAAGACATTTGGGGGTGCCGGTGTGCCACAAACCAAAGATTATTTGAAACTCGGATTATCGTGAAAAATGTGTTAAAGCTCGTTATTTGAGGTTAAATCGAACAGGTTGATTCCGAAATCGAAGAGGTTGATTCCTGAAATGAGCTCGGATGCGTGATTGAAAAACAGGGAGAAAAAGAAACAGGTTCCGGTACGAATTTCCGAACGGCTGAAATTGAAGTGTAATACACGGTTTTTCGGGATTCTGGGGTCCCGGAATAAAATTCTCCGGAAATCACATAGAAAGTTCCTCGGGTCAGATAAAGCGGCCACGCAATGTTTGAGCACCAACGGAAGACAATTGAGGGTGCCGGTGTGCCACAAACCAGCATTCGCCGAAACTCGGATTATTGTGAAAAATGTGTTAAAGCTCGTTATTTGAGGCTGAAATCGAACAGGTTGATTACTGAAATCGAACAGGTTGATTCCTGAAATGAGCTCGGACGCGTGATTGAAAAACAGGGAGAAAAAGAAACAGGTTCCGGTACGACCTTCCGAACGGCTGAAATTGAAAAGTATAATACACGGTTTTTCGGGATTCCGGGGTCGAGGAATAGAATTCTCCGGAAATCACATAGAAAAATTCCTTGGGTCAGATAAAGCGGCCACGCAAAGTTTGAGCACCAACGGAAGACATTTGGGGCTTAGGGGTGCCACAAACCAAACATTCGCGAAACTCGGATTATCGTGAAAAATGTGTTAAAGCTCGTTATTTGAAATTTGAAATCGAATAGGTTGATTCTCGAAATCGAACAGGTTGATTCCTGAAATGAGCTCGGACGCGTGATTGAAAAACAGGGAGAAAAAGAAACAGGTTCCGGTACGAACTTCCGAACGGCTGAAATTGAAGTGTATAATACACGGTTTTTCGGGATTGCGGGCCCTCGGAATAAAATTCTCCGGAAATCACATAGAAAGCTCCTCAGGTCACATAAAGCGGCCAAGCAAAGTTTGAGCACCAACGAAAGACATTTGGGGTGCCGGTGTGCCACAAACCGCGATTCGCGAAACTTCGGATTATCGGAAAAATGTGTTAAAGCTCGTTATTTGAGGCTGAAATCGAACAGGTTGATTCCTGAAATCGAATAGGTTGATTCCTGAAATAAGCTCGGACGCGTGATTGAAAATTAGGGAGAAAAAGAAACAGGTTCCGGTGCGACCTTCCGAACGGCTGAAATTGAAATGTATAATACAAGGTTTTTCTGGATTCCGGGGTCCCGGAATAAAATTATCTGGAAATCACATAGAAAGTTCCTCGGGTCAGATAAAGTGGCCATGCAAAGTTTGAGCACCAACGGAAGACAATTGGGTGTGCCGGTGTGCCACAAACCAGCATTCGCCGAAATTCGGATTATCGTGAAAAATGTGTTAATGCTCGTTATTTGAGGCTGAAATCGAACATGTTGATTCCTGAAATGAGCTCGAACGCGTGATTGAAAAACAGGGAGAAAAAGAAACAGGTTCCGGTACGACCTTCCGAACGGCTGAAATTGAAGTGTAATACACGGTTTTTCGGGATTCCGGGGTCCCGGAATAAAATTCTTCGGAAATCACATAGAAAGTTCCTCGGGTAAGATAAAGCGGCCACGCAATGTTTGAGCACCAACGGAAGACATTTGGGGGTGCCGGTGTGCCACAAACCAGCATTCGCCGAAACTCGGATTATCGTGAAAAATGTGTTAAAGCTCGTTATTTTAGGCTGAAATCGAACAGGTTGATTCCTGAAATCGAAGAGGTTAATTCCTGAAATGAGCTCGGACGCGTGATTGAAAAACAGGGAGAAAAAGAAACAGGTTAGTCACGACCTTCCGAGCAGTGAAATTGAAGTGTAATACACGGTTTTGAATTCGGGGTCCCGGAATAAAATTCTCCGGAAATCACATAGAAAGTTCCTCGGGTCGGATAAAGCGGTCATGCAAAGTTTGAGCACCAACGGAAGACATTTGGGGGTGCCGGTGTGCCACAAACAAAGATTCGCTAAAACTCGGATTATCGTGAAAAATATGTTAAAGCTCGTTATTTGAGGCTGAAATCGAACAGGTTGATTCCTGAAATGAGCTCGGACGCGTGATTGAAAAACATGGAGAAAAAGAAACAGGTTCCGGTATGACCTTCCGAACGGCTGAAATTGAAGTGTATAATACACGGTTTTTCGGGATTCCGGGATCCCGGAATAAAAATCTCCGGAAATCACATAGAAAGTTCCTCGGGTCAGATAATGCGGCCACACAAAGTTTGAGCACCAACGGAAGATATTTGGGGGTGCCGGTGTGCCACAAACCAGCATTCGCCGAAACTCGGATTATCGTGAAAAATGTGTTAAAGCTCGTTATTTGAGGCTGAAATCGAACAGGTTGATTCCTGAAATCGAACAGGTTGATTCCTGAAATGAGCTCGGACGCGTGAATGAAAAACAGGGAGAAAAAGAAACAGGTTCCGGTACGACCTTCCGAACGGCTGAAATTGAAGTGTATAATACACGGTTTTTCGGGATTCCGGGATCCCGGAATAAAATTCTCCGGAAATCACATAGAAAGTTCCTCGGGTCAGATAAAGCGGCCACGCAAAGTTTGAGCACCAACGGAAGACATTTGGGGTGCGGTGTACCCTACAAACCAAAGATTCGCCAAAACTCGGATTATCGTGAAAAATGTGTTAAAGCTCGTTATTTGAGGCTGAAATCGAACAGGTTGATTCCTGAAATCGAACAGGTTGATTCCTGAAATGAGCTCGGACGGGTGATTGAAAAACAGGGAGAAAAAGAAACAGGTTCAGTCGACCTTCCGAACATTTGAAATTGAAGTGTATAATACACGGTTTTTCGGGATTAGGGATCCCGAGAATAAAATTCTCGGAAATCACATAGAAAGTTCCTCGGGTCGAGATAAAGCGGCCACACAAAGTTTGAGCACCAACGGAAGATATTTGGGGGTGCTGGTGTGCCACAAACCAGCATTCGCCGAAACTCGAATTATCGTGAAAAATGTGTTAAAGCTCGTTATTTGAGGCTGAAATCGAACAGGTTGATTCCTGAAATCAAACAGGTTGATTCCTGAAATCAAACAGGTTGATTCCTGAAATGAGCTCGGACGCGTGATTGAAAAACAGGGAGAAAAAGAAACAGGTTCCGGTACGACCTTCCGAACGGCTGAAATTGAAGTGTATAATACACGGTTTTTCGGGATTCCGGGATCCTGGAATAAAATTCTCCGGAAATCACATAGAAAGTTACTCGGGTCAGATAAAGCGGCCACGCAAAGTCTGAGCACCAACGGAAGACATTTGGCGGTGCTGGTGTGCCACAAACCAGCATTCGCCGAAACTCGGATTATCGCGAAAAATGTGTTAAAGCTCGTTATTTGAGGCTGAAATCGAGCAGGTTTATTCCTGAAATCGAAGAGGTTAATTTTTCGAAATGAGCTCGGACGCGTGATTGAAAAACAGGAGGAAAAGAAACAGGTTCGGTACGACCTTCCGAACTTTGAAATTGAAGTGTAATACACGGTTTTTCGGAATTCCGGGGTCCCGGAATAAAATTCTCCGGAAATCACATAGAAAGTTCCTCGGGTCAGATAAAGCGGCCATGCAAAGTTTGAGCACCAACGGAAGACAATTGGGTGTGCCGGTGTGCCACAAACCAGCATTCGCCGAAACTCGGATTATCGTGAAAAATGTGTTAATGCTCGTTATTTGAGGCTGAAATCGAACAGGTTGATTCCTGAAATGAGCTCGAACGCGTGATTGAAAAACAGGAGAAAAAAACAGGTTCGTCACGACCTTCCGACGGCTGAAATTGAAGTGTAATACACGGTTTTTCGGGATTCCGGGGTCCCGGAATAAAATTCTTCGGAAATCACATAGAAAGTTCCTCGAGTAAGATAAAGCCGCCACGCAATGTTTGAGCACCAACGGAAGACAACTGGGGGTGCCGGTGTGCCACAAACCAGCATTCGCCGAAACTCGGATTATCGTGAAAAATGTGTTAAAGCTCGTTATTTTAGGCTGAAATCGAACAGGTTGATTCCTGAAATCGAAGAGGTTAATTCCTGAAATGAGCTCGGACGCGTGATTGAAAAACAGGGAGAAAAAGAAACAGGTTCAGACGACCTTCCGAATTTGAAATGGAAGTGTAATACACGGTTTTTCGGAATTCGGGGTCCCGGAATAAAATTCTCCGGAAATCACATAGAAAGTTCCTCGGGTCAGATAAAGCGGCCATGCAAAGTTTGAGCACCAACGGAAGACAATTGGGGGTGCCGGTGTGCCACAAACCAGCATTCGCCGAAACTCGGATTATCGTGAAAAATATGTTAAAGCTCGTTATTTGAGGCTGAAATCGAACAGGTTGATTCCTGAAATGAGCTCGGACGCGTGAATGAAAAACAGGTAGAAAAAGAAACAGGTTCGACGACCTTCCGAACGGTGAAATTGAAGTGTATAATACACGGTTTTCGGGATTAGGGATCCGGAATAAAATTCTCGGAAATCACATAGAAAGTTCCTCGGGTCGATAAAGCGGCCACGCAAAGTTTGAGCACCAACGGAAGACATTTGGGGTGCGGTGTGCCACAAACCAGGATTCGCCAAAACTCGGATTATCGTGAAAAATGTGTTAAAGCTCGTTATTTGAGGTTGAAATCGAACAGGTTGATTCTGAAATCGAACAGGTTGATTCTGAAATGAGCTCGGACGCGTGATTGAAAAACAGGGGAAAAAGAAACAGGTTCCGCACGACCTTCCGAGCGAGTGAAATTGAAGTGTATAATACACGGTTTTCGGGATTCCGGGGTCCGGAACAAAATTCTCCGAAATCACATAGAAAGTTCCTCGGGTCAGATAAAGCGGTCACGCAAAGTTTGAGCACCAACGGAAGACAATTGGGGTGCCGGTGTGCCACAAACAAGTCGCGAAACTCGGATTATCGTGAAAAATGTGTTAAAGCTCGTTATTTGAGGCTGAAATCGAACAGGTTGATTCCTGAAATTGAACAGGTTGATTCCTAAAATGAGCTCGTACGCGTGATTGAAAAACAGGGAGAAAAAGAAACAGGTTCCGGTACGACCTTCCGAACGGCTGAAATTGAAGTGTATAATACACGGTTTTTCGGGATTCCGGGATCCCGGAATAAAATTCTCCGAAAATCACATAGAACGTTCCTCGGGTCAGATAAAGCGGCCACGCAAAGTTTGAGCATCAACGGAAGACATTTGGGGGTGCCGGTGTGCCACAAACCAGCATTCGCTGAAACTCGGATTATCGTGAAAAATGTGTTAAAGCTCGTTATTTGAGGCTGAAATCGAACAGGTTGATTCCTGAAATCGAAGAGGTTGATTCCTGAAATGAGCTCGGACGCGTGATTGAAAAACAGGGAGAAAAAGAAACAGGTTCCGGTACGAATTTCCGAACGGCTGAAATTGAAGTGTAATACACGGTTTTTCGGGATTCTGGGGTCCCGGAATAAAATTCTCCGGAAATCACATAGAAAGTTCCTCGGGTCAGATAAAGCGGCCACGCAATGTTTGAGCACCAACGGAAGACAATTGAGGGTGCCGGTGTGCCACAAACCAGCATTCGCCGAAACTCGGATTATTGTGAAAAATGTGTTAAAGCTCGTTATTTGAGGCTGAAATCGAACAGGTTGATTACTGAAATCGAACAGGTTGATTCCTGAAATGAGCTCGGACGCGTGATTGAAAAACAGGGAGAAAAAGAAACAGGTTCCGGTACGACCTTCCGAACGGCTGAAATTGAAAAGTATAATACACGGTTTTTCGGGATTCCGGGGTCGAGGAATAGAATTCTCCGGAAATCACATAGAAAAATTCCTTGGGTCAGATAAAGCGGCCACGCAAAGTTTGAGCACCAACGGAAGACATTTGGGGCTGCCGGGGTGCCACAAACCAGCATTCGCCGAAACTCGGATTATCGTGAAAAATGTGTTAAAGCTCGTTATTTGAGGCTGAAATCGAATAGGTTGATTCCTGAAATCGAACAGGTTGATTCCTGAAATGAGCTCGGACGCGTGATTGAAAAACAGGGAGAAAAAGAAACAGGTTCCGGTACGAACTTCCGAACGGCTGAAATTGAAGTGTATAATACACGGTTTTTCGGGATTGCGGGCCCTCGGAATAAAATTCTCCGGAAATCACATAGAAAGCTCCTCAGGTCACATAAAGCGGCCAAGCAAAGTTTGAGCACCAACGAAAGACATTTGGGGTGCCGGTGTGCCACAAACCAGCATTCGCCGAAACTCGGATTATCGGGAAAAATGTGTTAAAGCTCGTTATTTGAGGCTGAAATCGAACAGGTTGATTCCTGAAATCGAATAGGTTGATTCCTGAAATAAGCTCGGACGCGTGATTGAAAAACAGGGAGAAAAAGAAACAGGTTCCGGTGCGACCTTCCGAACGGCTGAAATTGAAATGTATAATACAAGGTTTTTCTGGATTCCGGGGTCCCGGAATAAAATTCTCTGGAAATCACATAGAAAGTTCCTCGGGTCAGATAAAGTGGCCACGCAAAGTTTGACACCAACGGAAGACATTTAGGGGTACCGGTGTGCCACAAACCAGCATTTGCCGAAACTCGGATTATCGTGAAAAATGTGTTAAAGCTCGTTATTTGAGGCTGAAATCGAACGGGTTGATTCCTGAAATGAGCTCGGATGCGTGATTGAAAAACAAGGAGGAAAAGAAACAGGTTCCGGTACGACCTTCCGAACGGCTGAAATTGAAATGTGTATAATACACTGTTTTTCGGGATTTCGGGGTCCAGGAATAGAATTACCGGAAATCACATAGAAAAATTCCTCGGGTCTGATAAAGCGGCCACACAAAGTTTGAGCACCAACGGAAGACATTTGGGGGTGCCGGTGTGCCACAAACCAGCATTCGCCGAAACTCGGATTATCGTGAAAAATGTGTTAAAGCTCGTTATTTGATGCTGAAATCGAACAGGTTGATTCGTGAAATCGAACAGGTTGATTCCTGAAATGAGCTCGGACGCGTGATTGAAAAACAGGGAGAAAAAGAAACAGGTTCCGGTACGACCTTCCGAACGGCTGAAATTGAAGTGTATAATACACGGTTTTTCGGGATTCCGGGGTCCCGGAATAAAATTCTCCGGAAATCACAAAGAAAGTTCCTAGGGTCAGATAAAGCGGCCACGCAAAGTTTGAGCACCAACGGAAGACAATTGGGGGTGCCGCTGTGCCACAAACCAGCATTCGCCGAAACTCGGATTATCGTGAAAAATGTGTTAAAGTTCGTTATTTGAGGCTGAAATCGAACAGGTTGATTCCTGAAATCGAACAGGTTGATTCCTGAAATGAGCTCGGACGCGTGATTGAAAAACAGGGAGAAAAGGAAACAGGTTCCGGTACGACCTCCGAACAATTTGAAATTGAAGTGTATAATACACGGTTTTTCGGGATTCCAAGGTCCCGGAATAAAATTCTCCGGAAATCACAAAGAAAGTTCCTCGGGTCAGATAAAGCGGCCACGCAAAGTTTGAGCACCAACGGAAGACAATTGGGAGTGCCGGTGTGCCACAAACCAGCATTCGCCGAAACTCGGATTATTGTGAAAAATGTGTTAAAGCTCGTTATTTGAGGCTGAAATCGAACAGGTAGATTCCTGAAATGAGCTCGGACGCGTGAATGAAAAACGGGGAGAAAAAGAAACAGATTCCGGTACGACCTTCCGAACGGCTGAAATTGAAGTGTAATACACGGTTTTTCGGGATTCCGGGGCCCCAGAATAAAATTCTCCGGAAATCACATAGAAAAATTACTCGGGTCAGATAAAGCGGCCACGCAAAGTTTGAGCACCAACGGAAGACATTTGGGGGTGCCGGTGTGCCACAAACCAGCATTCGCCAAAACTCGGATTATCGTGAAAAATGTGTTAAAGCTCGTTATTTGAGGCTGAAATCGAACAGGTTGATTCCTGAAATCGAACAGGTTGATTCCTGAAATGAGCTCGGACGCGTGATTCAAAAACAGGGAGAAAAAGAAACAGGTTCCGGTACGACCTTCCGAACGGCTCAAATTGAAATGTATAATACACGGTTTTTCGGGATTCCGGGGCCCCAAAATAAAATTCTCCGGAAATCACATAGAAAGTTCCTCGGGTCAGATAAAGCGGCCACGCAAAGTTTGAGCACCAACGGAAGACATTTGGGGGTGCCGGTGTGCCACAAACCAGCATTCGCCGAAACTCGGATTATCGTGAAAAATGTGTTAAAGCTCGTTATTTGAGGCTGAAATCGAACAGGTTGATTCCTGAAATCGAATAGGTTAATTCCTGAAATGAGCTCGGACGCGTAATTGAAAAATAGGGAGGAAAAGAAACAGGATCCGGTACGACCTTCCGAACGTCTGAAATTGAAGTGTATAATACACGGTTTTTCGGGATTCCGGAATAAAATTCTCCGGAAATCACATAGAAAATTCTCGGGTCATATAAAGCGGCCACGCAAAGTTTGAGCACCAACGGAAGACATTTGGGGGTGCCGGTGTGCCACAAACCAGCATTCGCCGAAACTCGGATTATCGTGAAAAATGTGTTAAAGCTCGTTATTTGAGGTGAAATCGAACAAAGTTGATTCCGAAATCGAACAAGGTTGATTCTGAAATGAGCTCGGACGCGTGATTGAAAAACAGGGAAAAAAGAAACAGGTTCGTGACGACCTTCCGAACGGCCAAATTGAAGTGTAATACACGGTTTTTCGGGATTCCGGGGTCCCGGAATAAAATTCTCCGGAAATCACATAGATAGTTCCTCGGGTCAGATAAAGCGGCCACTCAAAGTTTGAGCACCAACGGAAGATATTTGGTGGTGCCGGTGTGCCACAAACCAAAGATTCGCCGAAACTCGGATTATCGTGAAAAATGTGTTAAAGCTCGTTATTTGAGGTGAAATCGAACAGGTTGATTCCTGAAATGAGCTCGGACGCGTGATTGAAAAACAGGAGAAAAAGAAAAGGTTTCGCACGACCTTCCGAGCATTTGAAATTGAAGTGTATAATACACGGTTTTTCGGGATTAGGGGCCCCAAAATAAAATTCTCCGGAAATCACATAGAAAGTTCCTCGGGTCAGATAAAGCGACCACGCAAAGTTTGAGCACCAACGGAAGACATTTGGGGGTGCGGTGTGCCACAAACCAAGATTCGCCGAAACTCGGATTATCGTGAAAAATGTGTTAAAGCTCGTTATTTGAGGTGAAATCGAACAGGTTGATTCCAGAAATGAGCTCGGACGCGTGATTGAAAAACAGGAGAAAAAGAAACAGGTTCGATGACGACCTTCCGAACGGTGAAATTGAAGTGTAATACACGGTTTTCGGGATTAAAGGGGTCCGAATAAAATTCTCCGGAAATCACATAGAAAGTTCCTCGGGTCAGATAAAGCGGCCACGAAAAGTTTGAGCACCAACGGAAGACATTTGGGGGGTGCCGGTGTGCTACAAACCAAAGATTCGCCGAAACTCGGATTATCGTGAAAAATGTGTTAAAGCTCGTTATTTGAAGTCGAAATCGAAACAGTTGATTCGAAATCGAACAAGGTTGATTCCTGAAATGAGCTCGGACGCGTGATTGAAAAACAGGGAGAAAAAGTAACATGTTCTGGTACGACCTTCCGAACGGCTGAAATTGAAGTGTATAATACACGGTTTTTCGGGATTCCGGGGTCCCGGAATAAAATTCTCCGTAAATCACATAGAAAGTTACTCGGGTCAGATAAAGCGGCCACTCAAAGTTTGAGCACCAACGGAAGACATTTGGGGGTGCCGGTGTGCCACAAACCAGCTGTTTTGTCCATATTTTGCGCAAGGCTGTAAATATGACCAAGGTAGAATAGTATGGGGGTTAACTAGTATTATCCTGTTTCGATATTATCGTGCTCATGCCTAGGCAGGGTTGATAATAATAAAAGTAATGCGAATAAAGTAAATAATAATAAGACAACGAGATTTGTACGTGGAAAACCCTTGAATGGGAAAAAACCACGGGCACCAAGCCAGGAGAGGATTTCACTATGTAATTGGTAGAATATAAGTATGATAATGACAATGTTTGTAATATTTCTCTAAGTGTTGTGTAGCTTGTAATCTTGTAGTGCGTGTTGTATATGTTGGAGTATAACTTGTCTTGCCAAATGATCTTCAAATGCTCCTTATATAGCCAGGCTGAATGGCTGCCAAATCTTTGTACTTAATGCTGAATATTCCTCCTTAATTGTTGTCTTTATTGCGCATTAATGCCTATTAAGGCTCCTTATTTATGACAGAATCTTCATCATCAATATGCACTTAATTACCATATTAATGTGGTAATAATCCTATATAATTATCCATGAATTGGTCAAATGTTGACCTTACACTTGACCGTTGTCCTCTCCTACCTGGCGCCTGTCTCCTGATACCCTGATTGTCAGGCCAGGGTTGAACTTGATCCTGAAGATGACGCGGGAGTCTAGGCTCATCGGCTGGTGCCATACTTGGACTACCCTGACGGACCTGCCCTGATCGTCAGGCCAGGGTAAAATTCCATCCTGTCAGTAGTGCGAAATTCCAGGCCCAACAATTGCCCCTTATCTCCTTATTATCGCTGGGTCAGGCCAGAAATAAGGAGATAATCTTCTCTTTTCATCTTTAGACGACTTCTCCGGGATGATGCAGTGCGATTCATCATTAAGAAAACGACTAGTTGCAGTAAATCCCAATTTTTACCGTCTATAAATAACTTCTTCACTTCATGCTTTACTACCCATCAAAACTTAATCAATCCCTCTATAATTCTCCCAATCTTTCTTCGATCTTTGTCTTCAACCTTCGTCTATTTTCCCAAAAATTACCAGAAAATCTAACTATGGCTGTAAAAAAGAAAATCAACCAGGGTTGCCATTGCTCCTGGCACACCTTTCGTCCCAAACCCTGAAAATATTTCGAAAATAACCCGAATCTTTTGGAAATCAACCCATCACTCTTGGAGATGCATCCCTGCTCTAGTTGTTGATAATGTCACCATCTTCTACAAAAATTGAGCCGATGAAGGTTCTCGATGAACAACACTTTTTCCTCAATCGTCTCAAACCTAAGTTTGAGAAAATTTTGAAGGATGAAGGGATCATTCCTGCCGATTCGGCGTATGGATTCCGAAAATTCTCCCATTTGGGTGGATGGTTATATGTATCGGGGCCAACTTTGTTGGGCCCGACCGGCGTATCTTAATTTCGATGCATGCGTTGGTGGTGAGTACCCTTCAATTTTTTGTTTGTCTCCCGCACAAATTTCGTTAGTACAAAGGAAAGTAGGAAATACCTTTTGTAGTGGATGATTCGGTGAGCAATATTAACTATCCTTCTGCGTGGCTAACTACTTTCCTGGCAATTCCTCTTATGGAGAGGTCGTGGCCATTCAGCTGCAGGGTGGAATGCTTTCTTCGTTTTTTGCAGGATGGAGGCTTCTCAAGGTTCCTAAGCATGTTAAGGTTGCTTGGGTTTCAACTTCTGGCAGTAAGGTTTTCTTTTCTTAGAATTGTCAATTTCGGCATAGCGGACTTGAATGCTAGGCTTGCCAAAGTTAAGGAGGAGGGTTCACAGGCGGTGGGTCTATCTCCAGTACTGGGACTGATCCTGATAAGCTAATTGATCTAACTGATGCCCCTGCCATTCCTGCTCGCTATATTCAACATGTTACCCTGAACCTCTAATTGGTCATATGTAGCTGCGTCTGTGATTCGAAATCGAACAGGTTGATTCGAAATGAGCTCGGACGCGTGATTGAAAAACAGGAGAAAAAGAAACAGGTTCGTCACGACATTCCGAACGGCTGAAATTGAAGTGTATAATACACGGTTTTTCGGGATTCTGGGGTCCCGGAATAAAATTCTCCGGAAATCACATAGAAAGTTTCTCGGGTCAGATAAAGCGGCCACGCAAAGTTTGAGCACCAACGAAAGACATTTGGGGGTGCCGGTGTGCCACAAACAAGCATTCGCCGAAACTCGGATTATCGTAAAAAATGAGTTAAAGCTCGTTATTTGGTGAAATCGAACAGGTTGATTCTGAAATCGAACAGGTTGATTCCTGAAATGAGCTCGGACGCGTGATTGAAAAACAGGGAGAAAAATAAACAGGTTCCGGTACGACCTTCCGAACGGCTGAAATTGAAGTGTATAATACACGGTTTTTCGGGATTCCAAGGTCCCGGAATAAAATTCTTCGAAAATCACATAGAAAGTTTCTCGTGTCAGATAAAGCGGCCACGCAAAGTTTGAGCACCAACGGAAGACATTTGGGGGTGCCGGTGTGCCACAAACCAGCATTCGCCGAAACTCGGATTATCGTGAAAAATGTGTTAAAGCTCGTTATTTGAGGCTGAAATCGAACAGGTTGATTCCTGAAATCGAACAGGTTGATTCCTGAAATGAGCTCGGACGCGTGATTGAAAAACAGGAGAAAAAGAACAGGTTAGACGACCTTCCGAACTTTGAAATTGAAGTGTAATACACGGTTTTTCGGGATTACGGGGTCCCGGAATAAAATTCTCCGGAAATCACATAGATAGTTCCTCGGGTCAGATAAAGCGGCCACTCAAAGTTTGAGCACCAACGGAAGATATTTGGTGGTGCCGGTGTGCCACAAACCAGCATTCGCCGAAACTCGGATTATCGTGAAAAATGTGTTAAAGCTCGTTATTTGAGGCTGAAATCGAACAGGTTGATTCCTGAAATGAGCTCGGACGCGTGATTGAAAAACAGGGAGAAAAAGAAACAGGTTCCGGTACGACCTTCCGAACGGCTGAAATTGAAGTGTATAATACACGGTTTTTCGGGATTCCGGGGCCCCAAAATAAAATTCTCCGGAAATCACATAGAAAGTTCCTCGGGTCAGATAAAGCGACCACGCAAAGTTTGAGCACCAACGGAAGACATTTGGGGGTGCCGGTGTGCCACAAACCAGCATTCGCCGAAACTTGGATTATCGTGAAAAATGTGTTAAAGCTCGTTATTTGAGGCTGAAATCGAACAGGTTGATTCCTGAAATGAGCTCGGACGCGTGATTGAAAAACAGGGAGAAAAAGAAACAGGTTCCGGTACGACCTTCCGAACGGCTGAAATTGAAGTGTAATACACGGGTTTTCGGGATTCCGGGGTCCCAGAATAAAATTCTCCGGAAATCACATAGAAAGTTCCTCGGGTCAGATAAAGCGGCCACGAAAAGTTTGAGCACCAACGGAAGACATTTGGGGGTGCCGGTGTGCCACAAACCAGCATTCGCCGAAACTCGGATTATCGTGAAAAATGTGTTAAAGCTCGTTATTTGAAGCTGAAATCGAACAGGTTGATTCCTGAAATCGAACAGGTTGATTCCTGAAATGAGCTCGGACGCGTGATTGAAAAACAGGGAGAAAAAGTAACATGTTCTGGTACGACCTTCCGAACGGCTGAAATTGAAGTGTATAATACACGGTTTTTCGGGATTCCGGGGTCCCGGAATAAAATTCTCCGTAAATCACATAGAAAGTTACTCGGGTCAGATAAAGCGGCCACTCAAAGTTTGAGCACCAACGGAAGACATTTGGGGGTGCCGGTGTGCCACAAACCAGCTGTTTTGTCCATATTTTGCGCAAGGCTGTAAATATGACCAAGGTAGAATAGTATGGGGGTTAACTAGTATTATCCTGTTTCGATATTATCGTGCTCATGCCTAGGCAGGGTTGATAATAATAAAAGTAATGCGAATAAAGTAAATAATAATAAGACAACGAGATTTGTACGTGGAAAACCCTTGAATGGGAAAAAACCACGGGCACCAAGCCAGGAGAGGATTTCACTATGTAATTGGTAGAATATAAGTATGATAATGACAATGTTTGTAATATTTCTCTAAGTGTTGTGTAGCTTGTAATCTTGTAGTGCGTGTTGTATATGTTGGAGTATAACTTGTCTTGCCAAATGATCTTCAAATGCTCCTTATATAGCCAGGCTGAATGGCTGCCAAATCTTTGTACTTAATGCTGAATATTCCTCCTTAATTGTTGTCTTTATTGCGCATTAATGCCTATTAAGGCTCCTTATTTATGACAGAATCTTCATCATCAATATGCACTTAATTACCATATTAATGTGGTAATAATCCTATATAATTATCCATGAATTGGTCAAATGTTGACCTTACACTTGACCGTTGTCCTCTCCGGCCTGGCGCCTGTCTCCTGATACCCTGATTGTCAGGCCAGGGTTGAACTTGATCCTGAAGATGACGCGGGAGTCTAGGCTCATCGGCTGGTGCCATACTTGGACTACCCTGACGGACCTGCCCTGATCGTCAGGCCAGGGTAAAATTCCATCCTGTCAGTAGTGCGAAATTCCAGGCCCAACAATTGCCCCTTATCTCCTTATTATCGCTGGGTCAGGCCAGAAATAAGGAGATAATCTTCTCTTTTCATCTTTAGACGACTTCTCCGGGATGATGCAGTGCGATTCATCATTAAGAAAACGACTAGTTGCAGTAAATCCCAATTTTTACCGTCTATAAATAACTTCTTCACTTCATGCTTTACTACCCATCAAAACTTAATCAATCCCTCTATAATTCTCCCAATCTTTCTTCGATCTTTGTCTTCAACCTTCGTCTATTTTCCCAAAAATTACCAGAAAATCTAACTATGGCTGTAAAAAAGAAAATCAACCAGGGTTGCCATTGCTCCTGGCACACCTTTCGTCCCAAACCCTGAAAATATTTCTGAAAATAAGCCTGAATCTTTTGGAAATCAACCCATCACTCTTGGAGATGCATCCCTGCTCTAGTTGTTGATAATGTCACCATCTTCTACAAAAAATTGAGCCGATGAAGGTTCACGATGAACAACACTTTTTCCTCAATCGTCTCAAACCTAAGTTTGAGAAAATTTTAAAGGATGAAGGGATCATTCCTGCTGATTCTGGCGTATGGATTCCTGAAAATTCTCCCATTTGGGTGGACTGGTTATATGTATCAGGGCCAACTTTGTTGGGCCTGACCTGGCGTATCTTAATTTCGATGCATGCGTTGGTGGTGAGTACCCTTCAATTTTTTGTTTGTCCTGCACAAATTCTGTTAGTACAAAGGAAAGTAGGAAATACCTTTTGTAGTGGATGATTCGGTGAGCAATATTAACTATCCTTCTGCGTGGCTAACTACTTTCCTGGCAATTCCTCTTATGGAGAGGTCGTGGCCATTCAGCTGCAGGGTGGAATGCTTTCTTCGTTTTTTGCAGGATGGAGGCTTCTCAAGGTTCCTAAGCATGTTAAGGTTGCTTGGGTTTCAACTTCTGGCAGTAAGGTTTTCTTTTCTTAGAATTGTCAATTTCGGCATAGCGGACTTGAATGCTAGGCTTGCCAAAGTTAAGGAGGAGGGTTCACAGGCGGTGGGTCTATCTCCAGTACTGGGACTGATCCTGATAAGCTAATTGATCTAACTGATGCCCCTGCCATTCCTGCTCGCTATATTCAACATGTTACCCTGAACCTCTAATTGATCATGTAGCTCACAGACAAACTGGTGATTCTGAAATCGAACAGGTTGATTCGAAATGAGCTCGGACGCGTGATTGAAAAACAGGAGAAAAAGAAACAGGTTCCTGACGACATTCGAACTTGAAATTGAAGTGTATAATACACGGTTTTTCGGGATTCTGGGGTCCCGGAATAAAATTCTCCGGAAATCACATAGAAAGTTTCTCGGGTCAGATAAAGCGGCCACGCAAAGTTTGAGCACCAACGAAAGACATTTGGGGGTGCCGGTGTGCCACAAACAAGCATTCGCCGAAACTCGGATTATCGTAAAAAATGAGTTAAAGCTCGTTATTTGAGGCTGAAATCGAACAGGTTGATTCCTGAAATCGAACAGGTTGATTCCTGAAATGAGCTCGGACGCGTGATTGAAAAACAGGGAGAAAAATAAACAGGTTCCGGTACGACCTTCCGAACGGCTGAAATTGAAGTGTATAATACACGGTTTTTCGGGATTCCAAGGTCCCGGAATAAAATTCTTCGAAAATCACATAGAAAGTTTCTCGTGTCAGATAAAGCGGCCACGCAAAGTTTGAGCACCAACGGAAGACATTTGGGGGTGCCGGTGTGCCACAAACCAGCATTCGCCGAAACTCGGATTATCGTAAAAAATGTGTTAAAACTCGTTATTTTAGGCTGAAATCGAACAGGTTAATTCCTGAAATGAGCTCGGACACGTGATTGAAAAACAGGGAGAAAAAGAAACAGGTTCCGGTACGACCTTCCGAACGGCTGACATTGAAGTGTATACTACAAGGTTTTTCGGGATTCCAGGGTCCCGGAATAAAATTCTACGGAAATCACATAGAAAGTTACTCGGGTCAGATAAAGCGGCCAAGCAAAGTTTGAGCACCAACGGAAGACATTTGGGGGTGCCGGTGTGACACAAACTAGCATTCGCCGAAACTCGGATTATAGTGAAAAATGTGTTAAAGCTCGTTATTTGAGGCTGAAATCGAACAGGTTGATTCCTGAAATGAGCTCGGACGCGTGATTGAAAAACAGGGAGAAAAAGAAACAGGTTCGACGACCTTCCGAACGGCTGAAATTGAAGTGTATAATACACGGTTTTTCGGGATTCCGGGGTCCCGGAATAAAATTCTCTGGAAATCACATAGAAAGTTCCTCGGGTTAGATAAAGCGGCCAAACAAAGTTTGAGCACCAACGGAAGACATTTGGGGGTGCCGGTGTGCCACTAACCAGCATTCGCCGAAACTCGGATTATCGTGAAAAATGTGTTAAAGCTCGTTATTTGAGGCTGAAATCGAACAGGTTGATTCCTGAAGTCGAACAGGTTAATTCCTGAAATGAGCTCAGACGCGTGATTGAAAAATAGGGAGAAAAAGAAACAGGATCCGTACGACCTTCCGACGGGTGAAATTGAAGTGTATAATACACGGTTTTGGGATTCGGAATAAAATTCCCGGAAATCACATAGAAAGTTCTCGGGTCGATAAAGCGGCCACGAAAAGTTTGAGCACCAACAGAAGACATTTGGGGGTGCGGTGTACAAACCAAAGATTCGCCGAAACTCGGATTATCGTGAAAAATGTGTTAAAGCTCGTTATTTGAGGCTGAAATCGAACAGGTTGATTCCTGAAATCGAACAGGTTAATTCCTGAAATGAGCTCAGACGCGTGATTGAAAAATAGGGAGATAAAGAAACAGGATCCGGTACGACCTTCCGAACGGCTGAAATTGAAGTGTATAATACACGGTTTTTCGGGATTCCGGAATAAAATTCTCCGGAAATCACATAGAAAGTTCTCGGGTCAGATAAAGCGGCCACACAAAGTTTGAGCACCAACGGAAGACATTTGGGGTGCGGTGTGTACAAACCAAAGATTCGCCAAAACTCGGATTATCGTGAAAAATGTGTTAAAGCTCGTTAGTTGAGGCTGAAATCGAACAGGTTGATTCCTGAAATCGAACAGGTTGATTCCGGAAATGAGCTCGGACGCGTGATTGAAAAACTCGGAGAAAAAGAAACAAGTTCCGGTACGACCTTCCGAACGGCTGCAATTGAAGTGTATAGTACACGGTTTTTCGGGATTCCGGTGTCCCGGAATAAAATTGTCCGGAAATCACATAGAAAGTTTCTAGGGTCAGATAAAGCGGCCACGCAAAGTTTGAGCACCAACGGAAGACATTTGGGCGTGCCAGTGTGCCACAAACCACCATTCGCCGAAACTCGGATTATCGTGAAAAATGTGTTAAAGCTCGTTATTTGAGGCTGAAATCGAACAGGTTGATTCCTGAAATCGAACAGGTTGATTCCGGAAATAAGCTCGGACGCGTGATGGAAAAACAGGGAGAAAAAGAAACAGGTTCATGTACGACCTTCCGAGCGGCTGCAATTGAAGTGTATAATACACGGTTTTTCGAGATTCCGGGGTCCCGGAATAAAATTCTCCGGAAATCACATAGAAAGTTCCTCGGTCCAGATAAAGCGGCCACGCAAAGTTTGAGCACCAACGGAAGACATTTGGGGTGCGGTGTGCCCAAACCAAAGATTCGCCGAAACTCGGATTATCGTGAAAAATGTGTTAAAGCTCGTTATTTGAGGCTGAAAACGAACATGTTGATTCCGGAAATGAGATCGGACGCGTGATTGTAAAACAGGGAGAAAAAAAAACAGGTTCCGGTACGACCTTCCGAACGGCTGCAATTGAAGTGTATAATACACGGTTTTTCGGGATTCTTGTGTCCCGGAATAAAATTCTCCGGAAATCACATAGAAAGTTCCTCGGGTCAGATAAAGCGGCCACGCAAAGTTTGAGCACCAACGGAAGATATTTGGGGGTGCCGGTGTGCCACAAACCAGCATTCGCCGAAACTCGGATTATCGTGAAAAATGTGTTCAAGCTCGTTATTTTGAGGCTGAAATCGAACCGGTTGATTCCGGAAATGAGCTCGGACGCGTGATTGAAAAACAGGGAGAAAAAGAAACAGGTTCCTGTAGGACCTTCCGAGCGGCTGCAATTGAAGTGTATAATACACGGTTTTTCGGAATTCCGGGGTCCCTGAATAAAATTCTCCGGAAATCACATAGAAAGTTCCTCGGTCCAGATAAATCGGCCACGCAAAGTTTTAGAACCAACGGAAGACATTTGGGGGTGCCGGTGTGCCACAAACCAGCATTCGCCGAAACTCGGATTATCGTGAAAAATGTGTTAAAGCTCGTTATTTTGAGGCTGAAATCGAACAAGTTGATTCCGGAAATGAGCTTGGACGCGTGATTGAAAAACAGGGAGAAAAAGAAACAGGTTCCTGTAGGACCTTCCGAGCGGCTGCAATTGAAGTGTATAATACACGGTTTTTCGGGATTCCGGGGTCCCGGAATAAAATTCTCCGGAAATCACATAGAAAGTTCCTCGGTCCAGATAAATTGGCCACGCAAAGTTTTAGCACCAACGGAAAACATTTGGGGGTGCCGGTGTGCCATAAACCAGCATTCGCCGAAACTCGGATTATCGTGAAAAATGTGTTAAGGCCCGTTATTTTGAGGCTGAAATCGAACAGGTTGATTCCTGAAATCGAACAGGTTGATTCCGGAAATGAGCTCGGACGCGTGATTGAAAAACAGGGAGAAAAAGAAACAGGTTCCTGTACGACCTTCCGAGCGGCTGCAATTGAAGTGTATAATACACGGTTTTTCGGGATTCCGGGGTCCCGGAATAAAATTCTCCGGAAATCACATAGAAAGTTCCTCGGTCCAGATAAAGCGGCCACGCAAAGTTTGAGCACCAACGGAAGAAATTTGGGGGTGCCGGTGTGCCATAAACCAGCATTCGCCGAAACTCGGATTATCGGGAAAAATGTGTTGAAGCTCGTTATTTGAGGCTGAAATCGAACAGGTTGATTCTTGAAATCGAACAGGTTGATTCCTGAAATGAGCTCGGACGCGTGATTGAAAAACAGGGAGAAAAAGAAACAGGTTCCTGTACGACCTTCCAAATGGCTGAAATTGAAGTGTAATACACGGTTTTTCGGGATTCCGGGGTCCCGGAATAAAATTCTCTGGAAATCACATAGAAAGTTTTTCGGGTTAGATAAAGCGGCCACGCAAAGTTTGAGCACCAACGAAAGACATTTGGGGGTGCCGGTGTGCCACAAACCAGCATTCGCCGAAACTCGGATTATCGTGAAAAATGTGTTAAAGCTCGTTATTTGAGGCTGAAATCGAACAGGTTGATTCCTAAAATGAGCTCGGACGCGTGATTGAAAATCAGAAAGAAAAAGAAACAGGTTCCGGTACGACCTTCCGAACGGCTGAAATTGAAGTGTATATAATACACGGTTTTTCGGGATTCCGGGGTCCCGGAATAAAATTCTCCGGAAATCACATAGAAAGTTCCTTGGGGTCGATAAAGCGGCCACGCAAAGTTTGAGCACCAACGGAAGAGAATTGAGGGTGCCGGTGTGCCACAAACCAAAGATTCGCCGAAACTCGATTATTGTGAAAAATGTGTTAAAGCTCGTTATTTGAGGCTGAAATCGAACAGGTTGATTCCTGAAATCGAATAGGTTGATTCTGAAATGAGCTCGGACGCGTGATTGAAAAACAAAGAGAAAAAGAAACAGGTTAAAGTCACGACCTTCCGAACAATTTGAAATTGAAGTGTATAATACACGGTTTTTCGGGATTCCGTGGTCCGGAATAAAATTCCTCGGAAATCACATAGAAAGTTCCTCGGGTAATATAAAGCGGCAAAGCAAAGTTTGAGCACCAACGGGAGACATTTGGGTGCCGGTGTGACACAAACCAACATTCGCCGAAACTCGGATTATCGTGAAAAATGTGTTAAAGCTCGCTATTTGAGGTGAAATCGAACAAAGGTTGATTCCCGAAATCGAACAGGTTGATTTTCGAAATGAGCTCGGACGCGTGATTGAAAAACAGGGAGAAAAAGAAACAGATCCGTCGACCTTCCGAACGGCTGAAATTGAAGTGTATAATACACGGTTTTTCGGGATTCCGGAATAAAATTCCCCGGAAATCACATAGAAAGTTCTCGGGTCAGATAAAGCGGCCACGAAAAGTTTGAGCACCAACAGAAGACATTTGGGGGTGCCGGTGTGCCACAAACCAGCATTCGCCGAAACTCGGATTATCGTGAAAAATGTGTTAAAGCTCGTTATTTGAGGCTGAAATCGAACAGGTTGATTCCTGAAATCGAACAGGTTAATTCCTGAAATGAGCTCAGACGCGTGATTGAAAAATAGGGAGATAAAGAAACAGGATCCGGTACGACCTTCCGAACTATTTGAAATTGAAGTGTATAATACACGGTTTTTCGGGATTCCGGAATAAAATTCTCCGGAAATCACATAGAAAGTTATCGGGTCAGATAAAGCGGCCACACAAAGTTTGAGCACCAACGGAAGACATTTGGGGGTGCCGGTGTGCCACAAACCAGCATTCGCCAAAACTCGGATTATCGTGAAAAATGTGTTAAAGCTCGTTAGTTGAGGCTGAAATCGAACAGGTTGATTCCTGAAATCGAACAGGTTGATTCCGGAAATGAGCTCGGACGCGTGATTGAAAAACTCGGAGAAAAAGAAACAAGTTCCGGTACGACCTTCCGAACGGCTGCAATTGAAGTGTATAGTACACGGTTTTTCGGGATTCCGGTGTCCCGGAATAAAATTGTCCGGAAATCACATAGAAAGTTTCTAGGGTCAGATAAAGCGGCCACGCAAAGTTTGAGCACCAACGGAAGACATTTGGGCGTGCCAGTGTGCCACAAACCACCATTCGCCGAAACTCGGATTATCGTGAAAAATGTGTTAAAGCTCGTTATTTGAGGCTGAAATCGAACAGGTTGATTCCTGAAATCGAACAGGTTGATTCCGGAAATAAGCTCGGACGCGTGATGGAAAAACAGGGAGAAAAAGAAACAGGTTCCTGTACGACCTTCCGAGCGGCTGCAATTGAAGTGTATAATACACGGTTTTTCGAGATTCCGGGGTCCCGGAATAAAATTCTCCGGAAATCACATAGAAAGTTCCTCGGTCCAGATAAAGCGGCCACGCAAAGTTTGAGCACCAACGGAAGACATTTGGGGGTGCCGGTGTGCCACAAACCAGCATTCGCCGAAACTCGGATTATCGTGAAAAATGTGTTAAAGCTCGTTATTTGAGGCTGAAAACGAACATGTTGATTCCGGAAATGAGATCGGACGCGTGATTGTAAAACAGGAGAAAAAAAACAGGTTCCGACGACCTTCCGAACGGCTGCAATTGAAGTGTATAATACACGGTTTTTCGGGATTCTTGTGTCCCGGAATAAAATTCTCCGGAAATCACATAGAAAGTTCCTCGGGTCAGATAAAGCGGCCACGCAAAGTTTGAGCACCAACGGAAGATATTTGGGGGTGCCGGTGTGCCACAAACCAGCATTCGCCGAAACTCGGATTATCGTGAAAAATGTGTTCAAGCTCGTTATTTTGAGGCTGAAATCGAACCGGTTGATTCCGGAAATGAGCTCGGACGCGTGATTGAAAAACAGGGAGAAAAAGAAACAGGTTCCTGTAGGACCTTCCGAGCGGCTGCAATTGAAGTGTATAATACACGGTTTTTCGGAATTCCGGGGTCCCTGAATAAAATTCTCCGGAAATCACATAGAAAGTTCCTCGGTCCAGATAAATCGGCCACGCAAAGTTTTAGAACCAACGGAAGACATTTGGGGGTGCCGGTGTGCCACAAACCAGCATTCGCCGAAACTCGGATTATCGTGAAAAATGTGTTAAAGCTCGTTATTTTGAGGCTGAAATCGAACAAGTTGATTCCGGAAATGAGCTTGGACGCGTGATTGAAAAACAGGGAGAAAAAGAAACAGGTTCCTGTAGGACCTTCCGAGCGGCTGCAATTGAAGTGTATAATACACGGTTTTTCGGGATTCCGGGGTCCCGGAATAAAATTCTCCGGAAATCACATAGAAAGTTCCTCGGTCCAGATAAATTGGCCACGCAAAGTTTTAGCACCAACGGAAAACATTTGGGGGTGCCGGTGTGCCATAAACCAGCATTCGCCGAAACTCGGATTATCGTGAAAAATGTGTTAAAGCCCGTTATTTTGAGGCTGAAATCGAACAGGTTGATTCCTGAAATCGAACAGGTTGATTCCGGAAATGAGCTCGGACGCGTGATTGAAAAAAGGGAGAAAAAGAAACGGGTTCTGTACGACCTTCCGAGCTATTTGCAATTGAAGTGTATAATACACGGTTTTCGGGATTCGGGGTCCCGAATAAAATTCTCGAAATCACATAGAAAGTTCCTCGGTCCAGATAAAGCGGCCATGCAAAGTTTGAGCACCAACGGAAGAAATTTGGGGGTGCCGGTGTGCCATAAACCAGCATTCGCCGAAACTCGGATTATCGGGAAAAATGTGTTGAAGCTCGTTATTTGAGGCTGAAATCGAACAGGTTGATTCTTGAAATCGAACAGGTTGATTCCTGAAATGAGCTCGGACGCGTGATTGAAAAACAGGGAGAAAAAGAAACAGGTTCCTGTACGACCTTCCAAATGGCTGAAATTGAAGTGTAATACACGGTTTTTCGGGATTCCGGGGTCCCGGAATAAAATTCTCTGGAAATCACATAGAAAGTTTTTCGGGTTAGATAAAGCGGCCACGCAAAGTTTGAGCACCAACGAAAGACATTTGGGGGTGCCGGTGTGCCACAAACCAGCATTCGCCGAAACTCGGATTATCGTGAAAAATGTGTTAAAGCTCGTTATTTGAGGCTGAAATCGAACAGGTTGATTCCTAAAATGAGCTCGGACGCGTGATTGAAAATCAGAAAGAAAAAGAAACAGTTCCGCACGACCTTCCGAACAATTTGAAATTGAAGTGTATATAATACACGGTTTTTCGGGATTCCGGGGTCCCGGAATAAAATTCTCCGGAAATCACATAGAAAGTTCCTTGGGTCAGATAAAGCGGCCACGCAAAGTTTGAGCACCAACGGAAGAGAATTGAGGGTGCCGGTGTGCCACAAACCAGCATTCGCCGAAACTCAGATTATTGTGAAAAATGTGTTAAAGCTCGTTATTTGAGGCTGAAATCGAACAGGTTGATTCCTGAAATCGAATAGTTTGATTCCTGAAATGAGCTCGGACGCGTGATTGAAAAACAAGGAGAAAAAGAAACAGGTTCCGGTACGACCTTCCGAACGGCTGAAATTGAAGTGTATAATACACGGTTTTTCGGGATTCCAGGGTCCCGGAATAAAATTCTCCGGAAATCACATTGAAAGTTCCTCGGGTAATATAAAGCGGCAAAGCAAAGTTTGAGCACCAACGGGAGACATTTGGGTGCCGGTGTGACACAAACCAACATTCGCCGAAACTCGGATTATCGTGAAAAATGTGTTAAAGCTCGCTATTTGAGGCTGAAATCGAACAGGTTGATTCCTGAAATCGAACAGGTTGATTTCTGAAATGAGCTCGGACGCGTGATTGAAAAACAGGGAGAAAAAGAAAGAGGTTCTGGTACGACCTTCCGAACGGCTGAAATTGAAGTGTATAATACACGGTTTTTCGGGATTCCGGGGTCCCGGAATAAAATTCTCCGGAAATCACATAGAAAGTTTCTCGAGTCAGATAAAGCGGTCACGCAAAGTTTGAGCACCAACGGAAGACATTTGGGGGTGCCGGTGTGCCACAAACAAGCATTCGCCGAAACTCGGATTATCGTGAAAAATGTGTAAAAGCTCGTTATTTGAGGCTGAAATCGAACAGGTTGATTCCCGAAATCGAACAGGTTGATTCCTGAAATCGAACAGATTGATTTCGGAAATGAGCTCAGACGCGTGATTGAAAAACAGGGAGAAAAAGAAACAGGTTCCTGTACGACCTTCCGAACAGCTGCAATTGAAGTGTATAATACATGGGTTTTCGGGATTCCGGGGTCCCGGAATAAAATTCTCCGGAAATCACATTGAAAGTTCTCGGGTCAGATAAAGCGGCCACGCAAAGTTTGAGCACAACTAAAAGACATTTGGGGGTGTCGGTGTGCCACAAACCAGCATTCGCCGAAACTCGGATTATCTTGAAAAATGTGTTAAAGCTCGTTATTTGAGGCTGAAATCGAACAGGTTGATTCCTGAAATCGAACAGGTTGATTCCTGAAATCGAACAGGTTGATTCCTGAAATGAGTTTGGACGCGTGATTGAAAAACAGGGAGAAAAAAAAAACAGGTTCCGGTACGACCTTCCGAACGGCTGAAATTGAAGTGTATAAAAATACACGGTTTTTCGGGATTCCGGGGTCCCGGAATAAAATTCTTCGGAAATCACATAGAAAGTTCCTCGGTCCAGATAAAGCGGCCACGCAAAGTTTGAGCACCAACGGAAGACATTTGGGGGTGCCGGTGTGCCATAAACCAGCATTCGCCGAAACTCGGATTATCGGGAAAAATGTGTTGAAGCTCGTTATTTGAGGCTGAAATCGAACAGGTTGATTCTTGAAATCGAACAGGTTGATTCCTGAAATGAGCTCGGACGTGTGATTGAAAAACAGGGAGAAAAAGAAACAGGTTCCGGTACGACCTTCCAAACGGCTGAAATTGAAGTGTAATACACGGTTTTTCGGGATTCCGGGGTCCCGGAATAAAATTCTCTGGAAATCACATAGAAAGTTCCTCGGGTCAGATAAAGCGGCCACGCAAAGTTTGAGCACCAACGAAAGACATTTGGGGTTGCCGGTGTGCCACAAACCAGCATTCGCCGAAAGTCGGATTATCGTGAAAAATGTGTTAAAGCTCGTTATTTGAGGCTGAAATCGAACAGGTTGATTTCTAAAATGAGCTCGGACGCGTGCTTGAAAAACAGGAAGAAAAAGAAACAGGTTCCGGTACGACCTTCCGAACGGCTGAAATTGAAGTGTATAATACACGGTTTTTCGGGATTCCGGGGTCCCGGAATAAAATTCTCCGGAAATCACATAAAAAGTTCCTCGGGTAAGATAAAGCGGCCACGCAAAGTTTGAGCACCAACAGAAGACATTTGGGGGTGCCGGTGTAACACAAACAAGCATTCGCCGAAACTCGGATTATAGTGAAAAATGTGTTAAAACTCGTTATTTGAGGCTGAAATCGAACAGGTTGATTCCTGAAATCGAATAGGTTGATTCCTGAAATGAGCTCGGACGCGTGATTGAAAAACAAGGATAAAAAGAAACAGGTTCCGGTACGACCTTCCGAACGGCTGAAATTGAAGTGTATAATACACGGTTTTTCGGGATTCCGGGGTCCCGGAATAAAATTCTTCGGAAATCACATAGAAAGTTTCTCGGGTCAGATAAAGCGGCCACGCAAAGTTTGAGCACCAACGGAAGACATTTGGGGGTGCCGGTGTAACACAAACCAGCATTCGCCGAAACTCGGATTATAGTGAAAAATGTGTTAAAGCTCGTTATTTGAGGCTGAAATCGAACAGGTTGATTCCTGAAATCGAATAGGTTGATTCCTGAAATGAGCTCGGACGCGTGATTGAAAAACAGGGAGAAAAAGAAACAGGTTCGATCACGACCTTCCGAACGGTGAAATGAAGTGTATAATACACGGTTTTTCGGGATTCCGGGGTCCCGGAATAAAATTCTTCGGAAATCACATAGAAAGTTTCTCGGGTCAGATAAAGCGGCCACGCAAAGTTTGAGCACCAACGGAAGACATTTGGGGCTGCCGGTGTTCCACAAACCAGCATTCGCCGAAACTCGGATTATCGTGAAAAATGTGTTAAAGCTCGTTATTTGAGGCTGAAATCGAACAGGTTGATTCCTGAAATCGAACAGGTTGATTGAAAAACAGGGAGAAAAAGAAACAGGTTCCGGTACGACCTTCCGAACGGCTGAAATTGAAGTGTATAATACACGTTTTTCGGGATTCCGGGGTCCCGGAATAAAATTTTTCGGAAATCACATAGAAAGTTTCTCGGGTCATATAAAGCGGCCACGCAAAGTTTGGGCACCAACGGAAGACATTTGGGGGTGCCGATGTGCCACAAACCAGCATTCGCCGAAACTCGGATTATCGTGAAAAATGGGTTAAAGCTCGTTATTTAAGGCCGGAATCGAACAGGTTGATTCTTGAAATGAGCTCGGACGCGTGATTGAAAAACAGGGAGAAAAAGAAGCAGGTTCCGGTACGACCTTCCGAACGGCTGAAATTGTTCGCCGAAACTCGAATTATCGTGAAAAATGTGTTAAAGCTCGTTATTTGAGGCTGAAATCAAACAGGTTGATTTCTGAAATCGAACAGGTTGATTCCTGAAATGAGCTCGGACGCGTGATTGAAAAAGAGGGAGAAAAAGAAACAGGTTCCGGTACGGCCTTCCGAACGGCTGAAATTGAAGTGTATAATACACGGTTTTTCGGGATTCCGGGGTCCCGGAATAAAATTCTCCGGAAATCACATAGAAAGTTTCTCGGGTCAGATAAAGCGGCCATGCAAAGTTTGAGCACCAACGGAAGAAATTTGGGGGTGCCGGTGTGCCACAAACCAGCATTCGCCGAAACTCGGATTATCGTGAAAAATGTGTTAAAGCTCGTTATTTGAGGCTGAAATCGAACAGGTTGATTCCTGAAATCGAACAGGTTTATTCCTGATATCGAACAGGTTGATTCCGGAAATGTGCTCGGACGCGTGATTGAAAAACAGGGAGAAAAAGAAACAGTTTCCGGTACGACCTTCTGAACGGCTGCAATTGAAGTGTATAATACACGGTTTTTCGGGATTCCGGGGTCCCGGAATAAAATTCTCCGGAAATCACATAGAAAGTTCCTCGTGTTAGATAAAGCGGCCACGCAAAGTTTGAGCACCAACGGAAGACATTTGGGGGTGCCGGTGTGCCACAAACCAGCATTCGCGAAACTCGGATTATCGTGAAAAATGTGTTAAAGCTCGTTATTTGAGGCTGAAATCGAACAGGTTGAAATCGAAAAGGTTGATTCCTGAAATGACCTCGGACGCGTGATTGAAAAACAGGGAGAAAAAGAAACAGGTTCCGGTACGACCTTCCGAACCGCTGAAATTGAAGTGTATAATACACGGTTTTTCGGGATTCCGGGGTCCCGGAATAAAATTCTCCGGAAATCACATAGAAAGTTCATCGGGTCAGATAAAGCGGCCAAGCAAAGTTTGAGCACCAACGGAAGACATTTGGGGGTGCCGGTGTGACACAAACCAGCATTCGCCGAAACTCGGATTATCGTGAAAATTGTGTTAAAGCTCGTTATTTGAGGCAGAAATCGAACAGGTTGATTCCTGAAATCTAACAGGTTGATTCCTGAAATGAGCTCGGACGCGTGATTTAAAGACAGGGAGAAAAAGAAACAAGTTCCGGTACGACCTTCCGAACGGCTGAAATTGAAGTGTATAATACACGGTTTTTCGGGATTCCGGGGTCCCGGAATAAAATTCTCCGGAAATCACATAGAAAGTTTCTCGGGTAAAATAAGGCCACGCAAAGTTTGAGCACCAACGGAAGACATTTGGGGGTGCCGGTGTGCCACAATTCAGCATTCGCCGAAACTCGGATTATCGTGAAAAATGTGTTAAAGCTCGTTATTTGAAGCTGAAATCGAACAAGTTGATTCCTGAAATCGAACAGGTTGATTCTGGAAATGAGCTCGGACGCGTGATTGAAAAACAGGGAGAAAAAGAAACAGGTTCCGGTACGACCTTCCGAACGGCTGAAATTGAAGTGTATAATACACGGTTTTTCGGGATTCCGGGGTCCCGGAATAAAATTCTTCGGAAATCACATAGAAAGTTTCTCGGGTCAAATAAAGCGGCCACGCAAAGTTTGAGCACCAACGGAAAACATTTGGGGGTGCCGGTGTGCCACAAACCAGCATTCGCCGAAACTCGGATTATCGTGAAAAATGTGTTAAAGCTCGTTATTTAAGGCTGAAATTGAACAGGTTGATTCCTGAAATCGAACAGGTTGATTCCTAAAATGAGCTCAGACGCGTGATTGAAAAACAGGGAGAAAAAGAAACAGGTTCCGGTACGAACTTCCGAACGGCTGAAATTGAAGTGTATAATACACGGTTTTTTGGGATTCCAGAGTCCCGGAACAAAATTCTCCTGAAATCACACAAAAACTTCCTCGGGTCAGATAAAGCGGCCACGCAAAATTTGAGTAGCAACGGAAGACATTTGGGGGTGCCGGTACGCCATAAACCAGCATTCGTCGAACCTCGGATAATCGTGAAAAATGTATTAATACTCGTTATCCGAGGCTGAAATCGAATAGGTTAACTCCTGAAATGACCTCAGACGCGTGATAGAAAAACCAGGAGAAAAAAAACAGGGTCCGGTACGACCTTTTGAACGGCTGAAATTGAAGTGTATAATACACGGTTTTTCGGGATTCCAGGGTCCCGGAACAAAATTCTCCTGAAATCACACAAAAAGTTCCTCGGGTCAGATAAAGCGGCCACACAAAATTTGAGTAGCAACGGAAGAAATTTGGGGTGCCGGTACGCCATAAACCAGCATTCGTCGAACCTCAGATAATCGTGAAAAATGTATTAATACTCGTTATCCGAGGCTGAAATCGAATAGGTTAACTCCTCAAATGTCCTCGGACGCGTGATAGAAAAACCGGGAGAAAAAGAAACAGGATCCAGTACGACCTCCCGAACGGCTGAAATTGAAGTGTATAACACACGGTTTTTCGGGATTCCAGGGTCCCGTAAAAAAATTCTTCGGAAATCACACAGAAAGTTCCTCGGGTTAGATAAAGCGGCCACGAAAAATTTGAGTAGCAACCGAAGACATTTTGGGGTGCCGGTATGCCATGAACCAACATTCGTCGAACCTCGGATAATCGTGAAAAATGTATTAATACTCGTTATCCGAGGCCGAAATCAATTAGGTTAACTCCTGAAATGACCTCGGACGCGTGATAGAAAAACCGGGAGAAAAAGAAATAGGGTCCGATACGACCTCCCGAACGGCTGAAATTGAAGTGTATAATACACGGTTTTTCGGGATTCCATGGTCCCTAAACAAAATTCTCTGGAAATCACACAAAAAGTTCCTTGGGTCAGATAAAGCGGCCACGTAAAATTTGAGTAGCAACGGAAGACATTTGGGGGTGTCGGTATGCCATAAACCAGCATTCGTCGAATCTCGGATAATCGTGAAAAATGTCTTAATACTCGTTATCCGAGGCTGAAATCGAATAGGTTAACTCCTCAAATGACCTCGGACGCGTGATAGAAAAACCGGGACAAAAAGAAACAGGATCCGGTACGACCTCCCGAACGGCTGAAATTGAAGTGTATAACACACGGTTTTTCGGGATTCCAGGATCCCGGAAAAAAATTCTTCGGAAATCACACAGAAAGTTCCTCGGGTTAGATAAAGCGGCCACGAAAAATTTGAGTTGCAACCGAAGACATTTTGGGGTGCCGGTATGTCATGAACCAGCATTCGTCGAACCTCGGATAATCGTGAAAAATTTATTAATACTCGTTATCCGAGGCTGAAATCGAATAGGTTAACTCCTCAAATGACCTCGGACGCGTGATAGAAAAACCGGGAAAAAAGAAACAGGATCTGGTACGACCTCCCGAACGGCTGAAATTGAAGTGTATAACACACGGTTTTTCGGGATTCTAGGGTCCCGGAAAAAAATTCTTCGGAAATCACACAGAAAGTTCCTCGGGTTAGATAAAGCGGCCACAAAAAATTTGAGTAGCAACCGAAGACATTTTGGGGTTCCGGTATGCCATGAACCAGCATTCGTCGAACCTCGGATAATCGTGAAAAATGTATTAATACTCGTTATCCGAGGGCGAAATCAATTAGGTTAACTCCTGAAATGACCTCGAACGCGTGATAGAAAAACCGGGAGAAAAAGAAATAGGGTCCGATACGACCTCCCGAACGGCTGAAATTGAAGTGTATAATACATGGTTTTTCGGGATTCCAGGGTCCCTAAACAAAATTCTCTGAAAATCACACAGAAAGTTCCTCGGGTCAGATAAAGCGGCCACGCAAAATTTGAGTAGCAACGGAAGACATTTGGGGGTGCCGGTATGCCATAAACCAGCATTCGTCGAACCTTGGATAATCGTGAAAAATGTATTAATACTCGTTATCCGAGGCTGAAATAAATTAGGTTAACTCGTGAAATGACCTCGGACACGTGATAGAAAACCAGAAGAAAAAGAAACAGGGTCCGATAAGACCTCCCGAACGGCTGAAATTGAAGTGTATAATACACGGTTTTTCGGGATTCCAGAGTCTCTGAACAAAATTCTCCTGAAATCACACAAAAAGTTCCTCGGGTCAGATAAAGCGGCCACGCAAAATTTGAGTAGCAACGTAAGACATTTGGGGGTGCCGGTACGCCTTAAACCAGCATTCGTCGAACCTCGGATAATCGTGAAAAATGTATTAATACTCGTTATCCGAGTCTAAAATCGAATAGGTTAACTCCTGAAATGACCTCGGACGCGTGATAGAAAAATCGGGAGAAAAAAAAAACAGGGTCCGGTACGACCTTTTGAACGGCTGAAATTGAAGTGTATAATACACGGTTTTTCGGGATTCTAGGGTCCCGGAACAAAATTCTCCTGAAATCACGCAAAAAGTTCCTCGGGTCAGATAAAGCGGCCACGCAAAATTTAAGTAGCAACGGAAGACATTTGGGGGTGCCGGTACGCCATAAACCAGCATTCGTCGAACCTCAGATAATCGTGAAAAATGTATTAATACTCGTTATCCGAGGCTGAAATCGAATAGGTTAACTCCTCAAATGACCTCGGACGCGTGATAGAAAAACCGGGAGAAAAAGAAACAGGATCTGGTACGACCTCCCGAACGGCTGAAATTGAAGTGTATAACACACGGTTTTTCGGGACTCCAGGGTCCCGGAAAAACATTCTTCGGAAATCACACAGAAAGTTCCTCGGGTTATATAAAGCGGCCTCGAAAAATTTGAGTAGCAACCGAAAACATTTTGGGGTGCCGGTATGCCATGAACCAGCATTCGTCGAACCTCGGATAATCGTGAAAAATGTATTAATACTCGTTATCCGAGGCCGAAATCAATTAGGTTAACTCCTGAAATGACCTCGGACGCGTGATAGAAAAACCGGGAGAAAAAGAAATAGGGTCCGATACGACCTCCCGAACGGCTGAAATTGAAGTGTATAATACACGGGTTTTCGGGATTCCAGGGTCTCTAAACAAAATTCTCTGGAAATCACACAGAAAGTTCCTCGGGTCAGATAAAGCGGCCACGCAAAATTTGAGTAGCAACGGAAGACATTTGGGGGTGCCGGTATGCCATGAACCAGCATTCGTCGAACCCCGGATAATCGTGAAAAATGTATTAATACTCGTTATCCGAGGCCGAAATCAATTAGGTTAACTCCTGAAATGACCTCGGACGCGTGATAGAAAAACCAGGAGAAAAAGAAACATGGTCCGATACGACCTCCCGAACGGCTGAAATTAAAGTGTATAATAGACGGTTTTTCGAGATTCCAGGGTCCCTAAACAAAATTCTCTGAAATCACACAGAAAGTTCCTCGGGTCAGATAAAGCGGCCACGCAAAATTTGAGTAGCAACGGAAGACATTTGGGGGTGCCGGTATGCCATAAACCAGCATTCGTCGAACCTCGGATAATCGTGAAAAATGTATTAATAATCGTTATCCGAGGCTGAAATCAATTAGGTTAACTCCTGAAATGACCTCGGATGCGTGATAGAAAAACCGGGAGAAAAAGAAACAGGGTCCGATACGACCTCCCGAACGGCTGAAATTGAAGTGTAAATACACGGTTTTTCGGGATTCCATGGTCCTTGAAAAAAATTCTCTTGAATTCACACAGAAAGTTCCTAGGGTCAGATAAAGCGGCCACGCAAAATTTGAGTAGCAACGGAAGACATTTGAGGGTGCCGCTATGCCATATACCAGCATTCGTCGAACCTCGGATAATCGTTAAAATTGTATTAATACTCGTTATCCGAGGCTGAAATCAATTAGGTTAACTCCTGAAATGACCTCGGACGCGTGATAGAAAAATCGGGAGAAAAAGAAATAGGGTCCGGTACGACCTCCCGAACGGCTGAAATTAAAGTGTATAATACACGGTTTTTCGGGATTCCAGGGTCCCTAAACAAAATTCTACAGAAAGTTCCTCGGGTCAGATAAAGCGGCCACGCAAAATTTGAGTAGGAACGGAAGACAGTTGGGGGTGCCGGTATGCCATAAACCAGCATTCGTCGAACCTTGGAGAATCGTGAAAAATGTATTAATACTCGTTATCCGAGGCTGAAATCGAATAGGTTAACTCCTCAAATGACCTCGGACGCGTGATAGAAAAACCGGGAGAAAAAGAAACAGGGTCCGGTACGACCTCCCGAACGGCTGAAATTGAAGTGTATAATGAAGGAAATGTAGATTCATATACAAATTAACATACTCATATATGTCGAAATTAATTTGTCATAAAATTAAATACGGATTTTATGCATGCAAACATAAGATAAAATAGAGGAGAAATCATATTCTTACAATGGTATTTCGGTTCAAATGGGCACAAGTGAGTTCTCCTACTCACTTGTTCTTGAGCTCTCCAAATGGAAGAACAAGGATTCAAGTATAGAATCCCTCCCAAAAGCATATACCCAAGGAAATCTCTTAATAACTAATATTATGTAGATCTAGTAATAATATTAGTTATACTTAAAATATGACACAAAATAATATGTATTGGCACTACAAAATCTCGGCCAAAGGAAAGAGTTTTGTGTATTTTTCTCTCTAAGTTTTCACAAGCTATGGAGAGATTTATTTTTCTTGCTCTAGAAAAATATTTAGTGAAGTGATGAATGAATATAAGAGGAAAACATTTTAGTTTTCCATAAGGGAAACCGATTGGAGGGTTTTGGGAAGCCAATGCATGGATCCCTTTTTCTTCCCCATGAAGAGTAGGCTTGCATGCCTAGATATAGAGTGTAATAATTGTGTTTTTTCCCTTATTAAAATAATCAACACAATTTATCCACTAACACCCTCTAATTTTCGGTACACATGAGATAAAATGGGTAGTCCATTTTATTTTGTCATATGTCAATTTTGTCACATGTAACATGTTACATGACATGTTACAATGCAATGTATTTTTATCATATTAAAAATCAACATACTCATAAAATATGTCATTTACAAAATTGACTAGTAATTCATAATTACTCGTACCAAAAATGTTTCCAAATTATAAACTACAACATTCTGTATTTATAATAATTTATTCATTCCGTTTCAATTGTTTCGTAAACAATAATTTCATCTAAGTAATAAAATAATTCGATTACTTAGACCGTGTCTTATTTAATCACATTTACAATAAGATACGTAAATTATACTCACAAAATCATCCGTCAATTTTAAGTAATTTAATTAACTCATATCGGTATACGATTAATTAAATAATCAATTAAGAGTATTTCCCTATAGGTATGACCTAAGGGGATCAACTGATCACCACCGCACGCACAAGTAATGTCAAACTCTAGTCACCAATCATTACCGATATGTGTGGACCAGTTGATAGTAAAAATTACTTCCCACATGTATTCTTAAAATGAGATTTTAATAATGATATTTAAATCATGTGATCGCACTATTGTTGAGGACACATTTCCCAACAATCTCCCACTTGTCCTCGACAAGTGTGCGTCACCAATTCTCTTGTCCTATTACTATCTCCCACTCAATGCAAGGTGTCTTTCAGGTCGTACTTGCAAGTGATCATATCGAGAGTGGTTTCCTCGATCTGGAGAATAACTGATTGACCGGATTTATCCACTCTGGATACCTTCCGAGCGTGGCCACGCATTTCGAGTTCATTACTCCTCGAGTAGCCCCGAGATATTGTTTTAACCCGACAAGGGGATGGACAATTCCGATCGCACTCATTCCCTTCGACTAGCCACAGCCATCATAACCCAAAATATGCCCATTTGACCCCATTTACGAAGGTCGTAGTAACACAAATCAAAGTTAATCAAAACGAGCCATCTTAGGTGAATAGTCTTTAGTCAAAAGAATCGACTCATTTGAATACTATAGCAGCTCTCGCCACGACCAGGCTATATAAATTTGCCAGGACTCTATAAGCGGTCATAAGGCCCGACAAAGTGTTCCTAACAATCTGCCTATGTGATCGACTAGTCATCTCACATGACTCTATGGCATTTGAACTTGCCATCAATCGCATCACACTCTAGTCACTTCGAGACGTCACCTCATACAAGTGACTATGGGCGAATACAATGTTAATCCGTGTTCACTTTAACGGGGTTCAATTGTCACTACAACCCGTTTGGATGTAACAAAGTATAATAAAAGAGTTTTAAAGTAAAACTCGAACGACAAATGCGATTATCACATATGAATAGTCAATGCCTGATTACTATTTCATGTTCTATAATCTAATTTGATCTTGTACGTAGTTGTTCATTTCAATTCAATTGAAATGACATGACTCATCATGTTTAGCCTTTGAGAAGGCTTTGGTTAGTAGGTTTTATCAATTTCTTGTACCTTACTCAACCTTACTACATACTCGTTTTCCTTTGTAATGTATACATTTGCATCACAAAACTTTTCTGAGTACGTGTCGAGATCCAATCAAGACATAGGTCCTCTAGCCTAAGAATAGCTCCCACTGTTTTCACAGTGTGCGGGACTCTTCCTTCTTGCACATCCCATGATTGCAAGTGTACTCAATTTCCGTTATAAATATCTCTCATTGTTCTTTATTGCCTAGAACGATTCTAGAAAATCTACTTCTTAATTATCATAACCACAATGGTATCTTAACCATCATAACCACAATGGTATCTTAACCATCCTAATGTGTTTTGATTATGGTTTTGTCGGAAACCATGCGCAACCTCAATTGTCAATTGTCACTTGTGTAACACCCTTACACAAAATTGCATCACAAACACTTTGCATTATAGCCTTAATGCTTCTGCAAGCACTTGGCAAAGATTACTTAAATTCGATTTTGAAAACAATTCATCATACTCAAAGTATATGAAGTGTTGCACATCATTATTCATTTAATTGATCCGGCAGCGGAAGCAAATGGAATCAATCAAATATGTTCAATTTAATTGAACTAGTCATGAATCTTATCAACATAAGACTTCTTACTGACGCTGATATCATGTGGATTTATCTTCATAAATCCGGATATTCAAGATGTATTATAATACTCCAAAATTCTTAAATCATTCTCAATGATCAATATGTCATCCACATATCGGACTAATTAAAATTTCCGTAACTCCCACTAAACTTCATGTATAAACACAACTTCTCGACTTATCGAGAAAAGTTTTATAACATGATCAAAACATTGATTCCAACTCATTGATGTTTTACTTAAGATCCTCTCTTAAGTTTCACATTATCTTAGGATTGCAAGAATATATAAAACTCATGACATGTATTGAATACATTCCTTCTATTGAAGAAGTGTGTTTTAGATTCACTCGCTATGTATTTCATAATAATGAAACACAATCCCTAAGAAGATCCAAATAGACTTAAGCATTTCAATTGGTGCAAAACTCTTTGCAACCAATCAAGCCTTGAAAACTGTCTTTATTAGTACAAAACCCTTTGCAACTAATCAAGCCCTTTTATTTCGGATTTTCATGGCTCTAAGCCTTATATTGAGTTGTGACTTAAACACTCTTATGTAAGTCATATGTTTATTACTTTCTAGAAGTAATCAACTTGAATCAAACAATTTCTTTTGTAAGTTATAAGCTCTTTACTTTCTTAAAAGTAGCATGAATTCATCATTTTTAACAAGTGACGAATTTAACCTCCTAGGTTTTTGAAGAAACAATGTCTTACACAAAACATCTCATGTAGCCAAGAAAGACAAGTTTCTTGCGACATAACATTCTTTGTGGCTCTTGAATAATTTCTCCCACTCTGTCTTCTAGAAATAAACTTGTATTTTAGAAAGACAGCTTCACGAGCCGCAAACCCGTCGTACTCGTGATAATTGCAAGGGAAAAATGAGCATTTGTTTCTTGTGAAAACTTACAAACATGGTACATTACCATTTCATATCTCATATGATTTAGTGGAAAATAAATTAGACAAAAAATGATAAATTCCCCAAAAGGATCAAGTAACTCAAAGTAACTTGATTGAAGTCCAAACCATATCAAATAGCGTTTGAATTCATATCCAACCACACATTATTTCATAATGCGTGTTAAGAGAGATTAATTTGTGATACTATATCACATTTCTTTTGGCTTATGTCAAAGTCTTGACTTTGATAATCCCATCACGACTAAATCGTGATTCCTTGAACTCTTTAAACTTCTTCAAAGATTTCTCTATTTACCTTATTAAGTGAACACATTAGCATCAACTTAAATCGTTGGTAAAAGAAAATGATCAACCTATTATGGATCAATGATTTACAACCTCGATCTCCTTTTCAACCAAAAGGCACGAGACATCTTGCTTTGAATACAAGATACGCATATACCATTAACAATCTAATGGTTTCAAGAGTACTCGATAACTCTTTGCGTTCATCATTCCAAAATTTAGGGTTTAATCTTGGGTTACCAATTTTGAGTCTTACATCATCTTCATGATATATCATTCTAGTTTGGTTTAGAATATAATCACCTTGATGATGGGCTAGCCATACATCAAATCATGGTGTAAAGTGTCACAAAGGTGACAATCTCTTTTGTATCTTAACAAGTTTATATTCTTATTTAGAGTTTATGCACTTAATAGTCATAATTAAGTACAATTTTAAATCCAAAAACTAGATTGAGTACACAATTACTCTATCTCTCGACATTATTGTTGCTTGTCGTCATATTCTAATCATTCTATGTATCAAGTACAATGATGAAAACCTCCATTGGTTTCTAATATTGACGAAGTGGTACTAGCAAAATTTATGTTTAATCAAATAAACATTTAACGAAGAAGGTCTCATTAGATGTCCCACAACTAACTTGTTGATTCTTCAATAATTTGGGGTAGTTTCCTTTCTCGTGTCCAACATTTTAAGACAATGAAAACTTTATCGGTCGGGATTGATAGGTTAAGTATCGTTATTCTCAACAACTTTACTTTTAACATAACCTTGTATCAATTCCATTATAATCTTTACTTCTTGAACCTCGTCCTCATCTTAACGGTTTAAGAGAATGCTCCCACTCATTTCAATGAGTCTTTGCTTTGAGAAGCAAAATTGAATTCATGAAGAACACTCTTCATTTGTTCGTTTTAGTCTTAAAAACTTTCATTGAGGTGGTTGCGTTATTTTGGTCAATTACGAATTCTTGACAAAACTAATTACCAAAATAATTTATCGCTTCAAAGTACTTAATTCACTTAAGTATATGAAAAACAATCCATTGTAAGTAGAAGTGTTAGTCAAGAATCAAAAACCTGTTTGATAATGAATAACTTTAATCTATACTCTTTACAAGAGATCCTTAGCAATGGTTAATTTTAGGTCTTAAGAAGAAAAATCAAATTTTGTCTTTGGTAACGATGTTTTAATGGAGATTTGAATCAAAATCGAAATGATATCGTATATGAATTGTGGTAAAGAAATAGAACAATATGATAACGGAATAATGGAAACAAAACATTCATCGTTATATTAATACCTGTAAACAAGTATAGCATTTACATAGTGACCTCTACCCAACTATGATAAATGATTCCAAGATCCAAATTCATATTAACTTAGGCACGGGGTAGCCGATGCAACCTTCATCAATATAACTCGGTGGATTAACCTTTTAATCGATTCTACTTTTAGAACTCTTGGTCGATAAAATTACTCTAATGTTTATCTATAGCCCAAAACACATCAACAAGGGCACGGGGTAGCCGATGCATCCCTTATTAAATACTTTTGTTGAGTTCAATCCAAATTTCGAATAAATGTGTCCATTATCCAAACCCATATCAACTTAGGCACGGGGTAGCCGATACAACCCTTATCAACATGAATTCGGTGGATTAACATTCATCACCCACTTCCCCTACGTAACAAGGTTTGTACCCCGGGGTAGCCGAGTGCACTCCCTCGCGAAATAGGTTTTCATGGTTTCTACTATTTGGTAAGGCTATGTCTCAATTAATTGTTTTTAGCGAGAGGTCATGTCAATTTATTATCTATCACGTTTTAAGTGAACTAAAGCGGTGAACTACGATAATTCTAATTGACACGGTCGATAAACTCGATAAAATAAGGATGCATGTTTTAGTTATGGCGATTTAGCGATGCATGTGACATAAAATAAAATGCAAGCATAAAGATAAATAAATCCTAGTATGGCCTTTCCTAAAATAGAAAAACTATTAATCTATTACATATTCGGAAACCATCTCCATTGGTCCCTTGAACTTCGGTTGTGGCACACATCTCGAGGTAACACCGTCTTTATGTATCGCCATTCTTGAAGAAATCCGTCTTTTGGAACTCCGGAATGAATAAAAATTACATAATAAATTACATAATTTCCTATTATACATTTGTAACTAAATAAAATAAATCTATTAAATTACAAAACGGTGATACGAGATCACAATAAAAATTACAACCGAATCGGTATTCCCATACATTTCGGGAAATACCAATTAAAATCTAAGGCCATACTAAGTAAAAATACATAATTCAAAATTACATAAATTAAAATTATGACAATCATAAAGAAAATGCAGCATTATAATATGTATGAACATGCTCAAATTTTATGCTAAATCGCCTTTAATTAGCCAATATCGTATATTACTCGGTTTTTACGGATTTGCGTGATTTCAACATTTTATAATCACAAAAATACATAAACTCATATTTATGCATAAGTTAATTACCCTAACCTCTTAGGACTCAAAATATAGTCTTCACTAATAATTTGACCATAATTAACTTTTATTTACAAATTTGTTCATAAATGGGCCAAAAATACAAAATTAAGCTATTAAACTTCAAATAAATCCAAAAATTCCAAATAAATTCAAAATTTGAAATTTAAATTCATGAACATTCTGGAAAAATTCCATGACACTCATAATGTTCAAAATCTTAGGTTAAAAATTTCGAAAATTTTCCGGAAAAACAATGTTGCGGTTTATCGATATTTAATAAAATAATCATAAAAACATGGAAAAATTATTTTCATTAACTTTTCAATTTTAGATCTGAAAAATATAATAAAATGCAACATTAGACGTTTTTCCTAAGTCATAGATTATGTTTTATTAATTTTCCACCAATAATGTCACTATTTATGCTATTTTTCTTCAAAAATTCATAAATCATGCAAAAAGACTTCTTTATAGCCAATTATTTTACACACATCTTGTAAAATTGCATGTGACAACATATTAATTTTCTATGACCAGATTCGAAATTTAACTCATATTAACCTATTTTTCACTTAAATCCGAATTTAATAATGAAAAATTCATTTTTCGAGCATAACAAGTCCAAAAATTATGAAACTTTACAGGTTATCTCAAAATAATATATGTAACAACATATCCAAAAACCAAGTGAAAATTCGAAGTATAGCTATTTTTAGACCAAAAATGACATTTTTACTCATAAAATCACATTTAAATGCCATTATTGTAAAATATGAACAATAAAAATCCGAAAAATTAACCAAAATATCCTAAAACATTTTAGGACCAGAAATATTAACATGCATGTAATAATTTCGTGATATATCATAATAACACAAATTTTACAAGTTTTATTTTGTTATTCATATAACTCGGAAAAACTTTTAACCAATTTGCATGCAAACAACCGTGGCTCATGATACCGATTGAAGGAAATGTAGATTCATATACAAATTAACATACTCATATATGTCGAAATTAATTTGTCATAAAATTAAATACGGATTTTATGCATGCAAACATAAGATAAAATAGAGGAGAAATCATATTCTTACAATGGTATTTCGGTTCAAATGGGCACAAGTGAGTTCTCCTACTCACTTGTTCTTGAGCTCTCCAAATGGAAGAACAAGGATTCAAGTATAGAATCCCTCCCAAAAGCATATACCCAAGGAAATCTCTTAATAACTAATATTATGTAGATCTAGTAATAATATTAGTTATACTTAAAATATGACACAAAATAATATGTATTGGCACTACAAAATCTCGGCCAAAGGAAAGAGTTTTGTGTATTTTTCTCTCTAAGTTTTCACAAGCTATGGAGAGATTTATTTTTCTTGCTCTAGAAAAATATTTAGTGAAGTGATGAATGAATATAAGAGGAAAACATTTTAGTTTTCCATAAGGGAAACCGATTGGAGGGTTTTGGGAAGCCAATGCATGGATCCCTTTTTCTTCCCCATGAAGAGTAGGCTTGCATGCCTAGATATAGAGTGTAATAATTGTGTTTTTTCCCTTATTAAAATAATCAACACAATTTATCCACTAACACCCTCTAATTTTCGGTACACATGAGATAAAATGGGTAGTCCATTTTATTTTGTCATATGTCAATTTTGTCACATGTAACATGTTACATGACATGTTACAATGCAATGTATTTTTATCATATTAAAAATCAACATACTCATAAAATATGTCATTTACAAAATTGACTAGTAATTCATAATTACTCGTACCAAAAATGTTTCCAAATTATAAACTACAACATTCTGTATTTATAATAATTTATTCATTCCGTTTCAATTGTTTCTGTAAACAATAATTTCATCCAAGTAATAAAATAATTCGATTACTTAGACCGTGTCTTATTTAATCACATTTACAATAAGATACGTAAATTATACTCACAAAATCATCCGTCAATTTTAAGTAATTTAATTAACTCATATCGGTATACGATTAATTAAATAATCAATTAAGAGTATTTCCCTATAGGTATGACCTAAGGGGATCAACTGATCACCACCGTCGCACGACAGTAATGTCAAACTCTAGTCAGCCAATCATTACCGATATGTGTGGACCAGTTGACTGTAAAAATTACATCCCACATGTATTCTTAAAATGAGATTTTAATAATGATATTTAAATCATGTGATCGCACTATTGTTGAGGACACATTTCCCAACATATAATACACGGTTTTTCGGAATTCCAGTGTCCCCGAACAAAATTCTCCGAAAATCACACAGAAAGTTCCTCAGGTCAGATAAAGCGGCCACGCAAAATTTGAGTAGCAACGGAAGACATTTGGGGGTGCCGGTATGCCATAAACCAGCATTCGTCGAACCTCGGATAATCGTGAAAAATGTATTAATACTCGTTATCCGAGACTGAAATCGAATAGGTTAACTCCTGAAATGACCTCGGATGCGTGATAGAAAAACCGGGAGAAAAAGAAACAGGGTCCGATACGACCTCCCGAACGGCTGAAATTGAAGTGTAAATACACGGTTTTTCGGGATTCCAGGGTCCCGGAAAAAAATTCTCCGGAAATCACACAAAAAGTTCCTCGGGTCAGATAAAGCGGCCACGCAAAATTTGAGTAGCAACCGAAGACATTTTTGGGTGCCGGTATGCCATAAACCAGCATTCGTTGAACCTTGGATAATCGTGAAAAATGTATTCATACTCATTATCCGAGGCTGAAATCGAATAGGTTAACTCCTCAAATGACCTCGGACGCGTGATAGAAAAACCGGGAGAAAAAGAAACACGGTCTGGTACGTCCTCTCGAACGGCTGAAATTGAAGTGTATAATACACGGTTTTTCGGGATTCCAGGGTCCCTAAACAAAATTCTCTAAAATCACACAGAAAGTTCCTCGGGTCAGATAAAGCGGCCACGCAAAATTTGAGTAGCAACGGAAGACATTTGGGGGTGCCGGTATGCCATAAACCAGCATTCGTCGAACCTCGGATAATCGTGAAAAATGTATTAAGACTCGTTATCCGAGGCTGAAATCAATTAGGTTAACTCCTGAAATGACCTCGGATGCGTGATAGAAAAACCGGGAGAAAAAGAAACAGGGTCCGATACGACCTCCCGAACGGCTGAAATTGAAGTGTAAATATACCGTTTTTCGGGATTCCATGGTCCTTGAAAAAAATTCTCTGGAATTCACACAGAAAGTTCCTAGGTTCAGATAAAGCGGCCACGCAAAATTTGAGTAGCAACGGAAGACATTTGAGGGTGCCGCTTTGCCATAAACCAGTATTCGTCGGACTTAGGATAATCGTGAAAAATGTATTAATACTCGTTATCCGAGGCTGAAATCAATTAGGTTAACTTCTGAAATTACCTCGGACGCGTGATAGAAAAACCGAGAGAAAAAGAAACAGGGTCCGGTACGACCTCCCGAACGGCTGAAATTGAAGTGTATAATACACGGTTTTTCGGGATTCCAGGGTCCCGGAAAAAAATTATTCGGAAATCACACAGAAAGTTGCTCGGGTCAGATAAAGCGGCCACGCAAAATTTGAGTAGCAACCGAAGACATTTTTGGGTGCCGGTATGCCATAAACCAGCATTCGTCGAACCTCAGATAATCGTTAAAATTGTATTAATACTCGTTATCCGAGGCTGAAATCAATTAGGTTAACTCCTGAAATGACCTCGGACGCGTGATAGAAAAATTGGGAGAAAAAGAAACAGGGTCCGGTACGACCTCCCAAACGGCTGAAATTGAAGTGTATAATACACGGTTTGTCGGGATTCCAGGGTCCCTAAACAAAATTCTACAGAAAGTTCCTCGGGTCAGATAAAGCGGCCACGCAAAATTTGAGTAGGAACGGAAGACAGTTGGGGGTGCCGGTATGCCATAAACCAGCATTCGTCGAACCTTGGAGAATCGTGAAAAATGTATTAATACTCGTTATCCGAGGCTGAAATCGAATAGGTTAACTCCTCAAATGACCTCGGACGCGTGATAGAAAAACCGGGAGAAAAAGAAACAGGGTCCGGTACGACCTCCCGAACGGCTGAAATTGAAGTGTATAATACATGGTTTTTCGGGATTCCAGTGTCCCCGAACAAAATTCTCCGAAAATCACACAGAAAGTTCCTCAGGTCAGATAAAGCGGCCACGCAAAATTTGAGTAGCAACGGAAGACATTTGGGGGTGCCGCCGTGCCGGTATGCCATAAACCAGCATTCGTCGAACCTCGGATAATCGTGAAAAATGTATTAATACTCGTTATCCGAGACTGAAATCGAATAGGTTAACTCCTCAAATGACCACGCACGCGTGATAGAAAAACCGGGAGAAAAAGAAACAGGGTCCAGTACGTCCTCCCGAACGGCTGTAATTTAAATGTATAATACACGGTTTTTCGGGATTCCAGTGTCCCGGAACAAAATTCTCCGGAAATCACACAAAAAGTTCCTCGGGTCAGATAAAGCGGCCACGCAAAATTTGAGTAGGAACGGAAGACATATGGGGGTGCCGGTATGCCATAAACCAGCATTCGTCGAACCTCGGATAATCGTGAAAAATGTAATAATACTCGTTATCCGAGGCTGAAATCGAATAGGTTAACTCCTCTAATGACCTCGGACGCGTGATAGAAAAACCGGGAGAAAAAGAAACACGGTCCGGTACGTCCTCTCGAACGGCTGAAATTAAAGTGTATATAATACACGGTTTTTCGGGATTCCAGGGTCCCAGAACAAAATTCTCCGGAAATCACACAAAAAGTTCCTTGGGTCAGATAAAGCGGCCACACAAAATTTGAGTAGGAACGGAAGACAATTGGGGGTGCCGGTATGCCATAAACCAGCATTCGTTGAACCTTGGATAATCGTGAAAAATGTATTCATACTCATTATCCGAGGCTGAAATCGAATAGGTTAACTCCTCAAATGACCTCGGACGCGTGATAGAAAAACCGGGAGAAAAAGAAACACGGTCTGGTACGTCCTCTCGAACGGCTGAAATTGAAGTGTATAATACACGGTTTTTCGGGATTCCAGGGTCCCTAAACAAAATTCTCTGAAATCACACAGAAAGTTCCTCGGGTCAGATAAAGCGGCCACGCAAAATTTGAGTAGCAACGGAAGACATTTGGGGGTGCCAGTATGCCATAAACCAGCATTCGTCGAACCTCGGATAATCGTGAAAACTGTATTAATACTCGTTATCCGAGGCTGAAATTAATTAGGTTAACTCCTGAAATGACCTTGGACGCGTGATAGAAAAACCGGGAGAAAAAGAAACAGGGTCCAATACGACCTCCCGAACGGCTGAAATTGAAGTGTATAATACACGGTTTTTCGGGATTCCAGGGTCCTTGAAAAAAAATTCTCTGGAATTCACACAGAAAGTTCCTAGGGTCAGATAAAGCGGCCGCGCAAAATTTGAGTAGCAACGGAAGACATTTGAGGGTGCCGCTATGCCATAAACCAATATTCGTCGGACTTAGGATAATCGTGAAAAATGTATTAATACTCGTAATCCGAGACTGAAATCAATTAGGTTAACTTTTGAAATTCCCTCGGGCGCGTGATAGAAAAACCGGGAGAAAAAGAAACAGGGTCTGGTACGACCTCCCGAACGGCTGAAATTGAAGTGTATAATACACGGTTTTTCGGGATTCCAGGGTCCCGGAAAAAAATTCTTCGGAAATCACACAGAAAGTTGCTCGGGTCAGATAAAGCGCCCACGCAAAATTTGAGTAGCAACCGAAGACATTTTTGGGTGCCGGTATGCCATAAACCAGCATTCATCGAACCTCGGATAATCGTTAAAAATGTATTAATACTCGTTGTCCGAGGCTGAAATTAATTGGGTTAACTCCTGAAATGACCTCGGATGCGTGATAGAAAAATCGGGAGAAAAAGAAACAGGGTCCGGTACGACCTCCCGAACGGCTGAAATTGAAGTGTATAAGACACAGTTTTTCGGGATTCCAGTGTCCCCGAACAAAATTCTCCGGAAATCACACAGAAAGTTCCTCAGGTCAGATAAAGCAGCCACGCAAAATTTAGGTAGCAACGGAAGACATTTGGGGGTGCCGGTATGCCATAAACCAGCATTCGTCGAACCTCGGATAATCGTGAAAAATGTATTACTACTCGTTATCCGAGGCTGAAATCGAATAGGTTAACTCCTCAAATGACCTCGAACGCGTGATAGAAAAACCGGGAGAAAAAGAAACACGGTCCGGTACGTCCTCTCGAACGGCTGAAATTGAAGTGTATAATACACGGTTTTTCGGGATTCCAGGGTCCCTAAACAAAATTCTCTGAAATCACACAGAAAGTTCTTCGGGTCAGATAAAGCGGCCACGCAAAATTTGAGTAGCAACGGAAGACATTTGGGGGTGCAGTTATGCCATAAACCAGCATTCGTCGAACCTCGGATAATCGTGAAAAATGTATTAATACTCGTTATCCGAGGCTGACATTAATTAGGTTAACTCCTGAAATGACCTCGGACGCGTGATAGAAAAACCGGGAGAAAAAGAAACAGAGTCCAATACGACCTCCCGAACGGCTGAAATTGAAGTGTATAATACACGGTTTTTCGGGATTCCAGGGTCCTTGAAAAAAAATTCTCTGGAATTCACACAGAAAGTTCCTAGGGTCAGATAAAGCGGCCACGCAAAATTTGAGTAGCAACGGAAGACATTTGAGGGTGCCGCTATGCCATAAACCAGTTTTCGTCGGACTTAGGATAATCGTGAAAAATGTATTAATACTCGTTATCCGAGGCTGAAATCAATTAGGTTAACTCCTGAAATTACCTCAGACGCGTGATAGAAAAACCGGGAGAAAAAGAAACAGGGTCCGGTACGACCTCCCGAACGGCTGAAATTGAAGTGTATAATACACGGTTTTTCGGGATTCCAGGGTCCCGGAAAAAAATTCTTCGGAAATCACACAGAAAGTTGCTCGGGTCAAATAAAGCGGTCACGCAAAATTTGAGTAGCAACCGAAGACATTTTTGGGTGCCGGTATGCCATAAACCAGCATTCGTCGAACCTCGGATAATCGTTAAAAATGTATTAATAATCGTTGTCCGAGGCTGAAATCAATTAGGTTAACTCCTGAAATGACCTCGGATGCGTGATAGAAAAATCGGGAGAAAAAGAAACAGGGTCCGGTACGACCTCCCGAACGGCTGAAATTGAAGTGTATTAAAATACACGGTTTTTCGGGATTCCACGGTCCCGGAACAAAATTCTCCGGAAATCACACAAAAAGTTCCTAGGATCAGATAAAGCGGCCACGTAAAATTTGAGTAGGAACGGAAGACAGTTGGGGGTGCCGGTATGCCATAAACCAGCATTCGTCGAAACTCAGAGAATCGTGAAAAATGTATTAATACTCGTTATCCGAGGCTGAAATCGAATAGGTTAACTCCTCAAATGACCTCGGACGCGTGATAGAAAAATCGGGAGAAAAAGAAACAGGGTCCCATACGACCTTCCGAACGGCTGAAATTGAAGTGTATTATAATACACGGTTTTTAGGGATTCCACGGTCCCGGAACAAAATTCTCCGGAAATCACACAAAAAGTTCCTAGGGTCAGATAAAGCGGCCACGTAAAATTTGAGTAGGAACGGAAGACAGTTGGGGGTGCCGGTATGCCATAAACCAGAATTCGTCGAACCTCAGAGAATCGTGAAAAATGTATTAATACTCGTTATCCGAGGCTGAAATCGAATAGGTTAACTCCTCAAATGACCTCGGACGCGTGATAGAAAAATCGGGAGAAAAAGAAACAGGGTCCGATACGACCTTCCGAACGGCTGAAATTGAAGTGTATAATACACGGTTTTTCGGGATTCCAGTGTCCCCGAACAAAATTCTCCGGAAATCGCACAGAAAGTTCTTCAGGTCAGATAAAGCGGCCACGCAAAATTTGAGTAGCAACGGAAGACATTTGGGGTTGCCGGTATGCCATAAACCAGCATTCGACGAACCTCGGATAATCGTGAAAAATGTATTAATACTCGTTATCCGAGAGTGAAATCGAATAGGTTAACTCCTCAAATGACCTCGGACGCGTGATAGAAAAACCGGGAGAAAAAGAAACAGGGTCCAGTACGTCCTCCCGAACGGCTGAAATTTAAATGTATAATACACGGTTTTTCGGGATTCCAGTGTCCCGGAACAAAATTCTCGGGAAATCACACAAAAAGTTCCTCGGGTCAGATAAAGCGGCCACGCAAAATTAGAGTAGGAACGGAAGACATATGGGGGTGCCGGTATGCCATAAACCAGCATTCGTCGAACCTCGGATAATCGTGAAAAATATAATACTACTCGTTATCCGAGGCTGAAATCGAATAGGTTAACTCCTCAAATGACCTCGGACGCGTGATAGAAAAACCGGGAGAAAAAGAAACACGGTCCGGTACGTCCATGTCGAACGACTGAAATTGAAGTGTATAATACACGGTTTTTCGGGATTCCAGGGTCCCGGAACAAAATTCTCCGGAAATCACACAAAAAGTTCCTTGGGTCAGATAAAGCAGCCACACAAAATTTGAGTGGGAACGGAAGACAGTTGGGGGTGCCGGTATGCCATAAACCAGCATTCGTCGAACCTCGGATAATCGTGAAAAACGTATTCATACTCGTTATCCGAGGCTGAAATCGAATAGGTTAACTCCTCAAATGACCTCGGACGCGTGATAGAAAAACCGGGAGAAAAAAAAAACGGTCCGGTACGTCCTCTCGAACGGCTGAAATTGAAGTGTATGATACACAGTTTTTCGGGATTCCAGGGTCCCGGAAAAAAATTCTCCGGAAATAACACAGAAGTTCCTTGGGTCTGATAAAGCGGCCACGCAAAATTTGAGTAGGAACGGAAGACAGTTGGGGTTGCCGGTATGCCATAAACTAGCATTCGTCGAACCTCGGATAATCGTGGAAAATGTATTAATACTCGTTATCCGAGGCTGAAATGGAATAGGTTAACTCCTCAAATGACCTCGGACGCGTGATAGAAAAATCGGGAGAAAAAGAAACACAGTCTGGTACGACCTTCCGAACGACTGATATTGAAGTTTATAATACACGGTTTTTCGGGATTCCAGAGTCCCGGAACGAAATTCTCCGGAAATCACACAAAAAGTTCCTCGGGTCAGATAAAGCGGCCACGCAAAATTTGAGTAGGAACGGAAGACAGTTGGGGGTGCCGGTATGCCATAAACCAGCATTCGTCGAACCTCGGATAATCGTGGAAAATGTATTAATACTCGTTATCCGAGGCTGAAATGGAATAGGTTAACTCCTCAAATGACCTCAGACGCGTGATAGAAAAATCGGGAGAAAAAGAAACACAGTCTGGTACGACCTTCTGAACGACTGAAATTGAAGTTTATAATACACGGTTTTTCGGGATTCCAGAGTCCCGGAACGAAATTCTCCGGAAATCACACAAAAAGTTCCTCGGGTCAGATAAAGCGGCCACGCAAAATTTGAGTAGGAACGGAAGACAGTTGGGGGTGCCGGTATGCCATAAACCAGCATTCGTCGAACCTCGGATAATCGTGAAATATGTAATAATACTCGTTTTCCGAGACTGAAATCGAATAGGTTAACTCCTCAAATGACCGCGGACGCGTGATAGAAAAACCGGGAGAAAAAGAAACACGTTCCGGTACGTCCTCTCGAACGGCTGAAATTGAATTGTATTGTACACGGTTTTTCGGGATTCCAGGGTCCCGGAACAAAATTCTCCGGAAATCACACAGAAAGTATCTCGGGTCAGATAAAGCGGTCACACAAAATTTGAGTAGCAACGGAAGACATTTGGGGGTGCCGGTAACCATAAACCAGCATTCGTCGAACCTCGGATAATCGTGGAAAATGTATTAATACTCGTTATCCGAGGCTGAAATCGAATAGGTTAAATCCTCAAATGACATCGGACGCGTGATAGAAAAACCAAGAGAAAAAGAAACAGGGTCCGGTACGACCTTCCGAACGACTGAAATTGAAGTGTATATTACACGGTTTTTCGGGATTCCAGGGTCCCAGAACAAAATTCTCCGGAAATCACACAGAAAGTTTCTCGGGTCAGTTAAAGCGGTCAAGCAAAATATGAGTAGCAACGGAAGACATTTGGGGGTGCCGGTATGCCATAAACCAGCATTCGTCGAATCTCGGATAATCGTGAAAAAATAAATTGGGTTTTCACTTTCGACTTCAAGAACAAAAAACCACGTACAAATCTTCAATCGAAAGACTCTGATACCATGTATTAGTACTTAGGACCGCTATCATAATATAAAGTCCTACAATAATACGAAATATGTTTATTTTAGGCCAATTCAAATTTTTGTTCTCTTTTTCAAAAGACCTTATACTCATATACGTAGTTGCGTTGACTTACTAGTCTCATGCATTTTTCCACAAATTTCATGCGGTTGTTTTCTTGTTATTGACAAAGTCTTCCAAGTCATTATGAATTAATTAATGACATAAGCATACATCCATGGGCCCAGGGCCGGCCCAGGGGCCGTGCAAGCGGTGCGGTCGCACAGGGCCCCCGACTTGAAGGGGCCCCATTCGCAAGAAATATTTGTGTTAGTTGATAATTTAATTTAGCGTGTTTTTTAGCATAGTAATTAGCTTGACTTGGTGGTAAGAGTCATGGTATAACTTATCAATGGTCTTGGGTTCAAACCCTACTTCATGTTTAATTTTGTTAAAGTTTTACACAACACAATGGGGTGGTTTAATTTTTAAGGCTAATGGGAATCGAACCCAGGTTGCATTGCAACCTTATTATGCACCTAACCACTATGACAAATACTTGTTGTTGAAGAATTGAAAAGACATTTATTTATGAACTACATTTCTTTTAGAATTGACTCATAAACTAGCCTTATAAAAATTACTTAAAATAGTTAACATACGTTTTTCCAATTATTCTTTTACGAGTAATAAAAATAGTACCGGGGCCTCACTTTAAGATTTCGCACAGGGCCTCCAAAACTACCGGGACGGCCCTGCATGGGCCATTCCTCCAATGTTCATCGTGCATGGGCTTTTGGACGGACTTGTCAACTCCATTTGTTGGGCTGCCAAGGCATGAGTCCAATTTGGTCTTGACACCTAAGACTACTTTATGTGTAAGACAAGTTCAATTACAAAAAGCCCAATAAAATTATTTAATAAATTAGTTAAAAAATATTTTATTTTGATAACCTAATGTTTTATATTGATAACTTACTGATTTAAATGTGTCCGTATTACACATAAGATATCGAGTTATTAAAATAAAATTAAAATACAAATATAATCTATTAATAAGTTTGGGCTATTCATCTATTTGGTCAGTCTTATGCTATAGGACGGTCTTATAGGAGAGTTGCTGTTTCGTCTATTAGTACTATTTCTCAATCGACTAAATATCGACATATTTGTTCGGCCTAAATTCCACAGATCCATTTCTCAATCGTTAGACGAAAGCCGACAGCGGAACAACAAAAAAAAACTTGTGTTGAGACTTGAGTAGGGCGTTGTGCGTCCTCTTAAGCAGCAGGCGGCCTGAGCTCATGATCATGAGAAGTGTCTCGGGTAGACGGTGGTAAATAATGCCACATAGGATACATACCGTAACTAGGGTAAAGTTCCATCTTACTTGCTCCTACATGATAAGAAGGAATTAATCCAGGACTCGGAACAACAGGCATAGTCTTCAATTGTAGCTCCATCTTTTCCTTTTCCGATTTCAGTGCTAGTTTCTCCTCACGCAGTTCATTTTTCTCAGCCTGCAATGAAATTGCATCGGAATACTTCAAGAAGAGACCACCCATAATGAAATTGCATCGGAATTTTGCTAACTTCCATCATAAATCCGACAAAAAGCACTAAAAAAAGGAACTTTTTGTTCCGTTGAAAACTGAAAACAGAAAAACGGAGCTTCACAGGATGAAAAAGTGAGAGTTTTTCAAATGGTACCATCAAACTCTGTGGCTGATTTCAAGAAATTACCTTTAAACTCTGAATTTCCGACTCTAACTTTTTATTCTCCTCCCTGTATTCTTCAGCTTCAGTTCGCAGCTGCTTAACAACTCTAATAGCATCATTCACTATAGCCAATTTGTCGGTTTTGGCAGCTCTCCCGGGTTCCAAGATGGAGCTCAATGCTGAAAAGCTGCATCAAGGTTAAAAAAAACAAGAACGTTCGGTAATTCAACAAGTTCAAGTGTCAAAAGAGGGAAATTTTAGAACTTTCAGCAGATTACGTGCCTTGTGTTCAATAATTCGCGGCGTTCCCTTTCACGACAGGCTTTAGTTTTCAGATTGCTGCAAGTATCTATACGTTTCCTGAAAACCAAACAAGACGATGCTCAAAATGCAACACATTTACACAAAGGGATCCGATACTCATACGCAAACCACAAGAAGTTGAAATTTTCGATCCTTTCCTGAAGTACTCCATCTTACTTGTACACCCCTTAAGATTTTTCTGGTTTCGACAGTGAAAACCGAGAATTACTGACTTAATGTGAAAAAACAGGAGAATAAACAAGGAAAGCAATACCTTTTGAGGCATTGTTTTTCGAATTCGCGCTCATCTCCTGCACTACCGGTCTGAGAAAAGTCCATACCAATGCTGTAACTGCAAGAAAGATTATTTATTTGAAAACGCTGATACAATGTACAAAAAAAAATCTGCTTTCATTTTTTACATAAAAAGTTCAAATGGAGAAAGGATAAACCTTTGTTTGGGACATTGCTGCTTCGGATATTCTTGTGAGAAGTCGATATAGTTACCCGAACTATACAAAAGAAAATTTCAATGGCTTAAGGACGAATCGCAACAAAACAAAGGATTCATTTCACTTTATCATACATACAGTGGCAAAACCAGAAATTGAAGTTAGATTGCAATATATCGCGGGATTTGTAACAACATATCAGTAGTAGGGCGAGAGAGCTAGTAAAGACATTCGCCCCCAAGACAATGAAAAATATGAATCTTTACATTAATCAGGACACGTTACTCTATTGCATTACTAATTCGATCCCTAACAATTCAATCAACAACAACATCAGAGCCTTAATCCCAAAATGATAAACAGAAGATCTAAAGGATCGTTAGGCCACGCTTTCACGGTTCAATCAAACATGGAAATAGCTAAAGGTGGAAACTTTACACCAAAACGTACCCACATTAAAATAACTTTAGCCTAAAACAACACAAGTTAATTAATCTAATTACAAAGTTGAATAAATCAGGAGTTGAGAGGTCTCGGCTTCGAGACTACCAGCTGGGGCGATGTCACTTGGCCATTGCAGCCCCCGAAGGGAGTGGATTACATGGTCCATGTGGTGGTGCGGGAATGCACGGGCCCGGGGATTCCGTCATCAAAAAAAAACAAAGTTGAATAAAATCTCTGCATGGTATAACAAACATGCATAAACAATAAAACTAGAGATATGATACAAATAATCCACCTTTCTTCCCATCTTTTGTTTACCTTTGATTAAATACCGCTCACGAATAACAAAAAGGGTAAACTAATGAACGGAGGGAGTAATCAAATCATGAAAACAACTAAAGTTATTCAAAAACAATCAAATATTAATACAAATTCAATCAAATAAACAACATATTGATTAAATCAAAGTAAACATGAATAAAATTGGGGGGAAAAATAGAAATTACCCATGAATTAGGGAGAAATCTGGAGAAATAACATCATTGATAAAATTGCAATCCAAAATTTCATCCAAAAAATTATCATCAAAAGAACCCATCATTTTTGTGTTATTTGATTCTAATAATTTCGATTATAGTTCTTCAAATACATAGAATTGTATTTGTGTATGTATAGTGTTATTCCTTCATTGATTATGAGTATATTTTTAATCATCAGTCTCAATTATTTATTTACCTTAATTAAAATACGTCTCGTTATATAAAAATAAAAATGATAACTCTAACTGTAGCGTGTTTTAATTATTTATTTAAATCCATTTTAAAAAAATATCGTATAAAAATATAAATAAATGATCAAGTTAAAGAGAATATAACTCATGTGACGAAAAAAGCAAATGGGTGATGCTGTATTTGTGTTTATGAATAGTGATGCAATGTCGTTAATTACTCACACAAATTCTCATGGACATATTCGTAATAACTTTGCGACAGTTCAAATAATATTTATATGGGTAGATAAGATAAAGGCAGAGTGTCCAGATTTTGTCTTATCTACCCAGATATATAGTACACTAGTATTTGACCATCGCAAGTACTTGTTGAATTACTTATTTCATGTGACGGTCCAATCATTTGCATCTTGTTTTAAATTATTGCTTGATTATTTCATAATCATATCCATTTGACTATATTATTATTTCTTGATCTTTGCTTAGCTAAACTTTGATCATGCTTTGGCTTAAGTTACAAATGTATCTTTAATCATTTGGTCGTATGTATACAATTAATTGTCTCATACGGAGTGCAAAATATACGCTTTTGCAAATTATGATAAAACGTATGTGACGGTCCCGCATTGCAATTGATTTGTACGAGTTTTAAAGGTTATGGGACCGTGTATCGATCTCGACCGATTTTGACATGAAACCGTTGTTCAATCCGATAAGGCGATAACATTTCCCGTCACTGGACTATTTTTATGCACCTATAGGATGCTATTTCACCCTTGAAGGGGAAAAGCAATTGAACATACATATGTTGCTTTATTCACAGGACAATAGAACACATAGAGTACAGTTTAGGGTACGGGCTGAGCCCACTATATCGAATCAAATGGCCCGGGTTTCGCTATGAAGCTTGGTTTATTGAAAACGATATGATTACTGCTTTTTTCTTCGGGTGTTATGCATACAGGATTTTCCGAGGTGTGTGACGGAGAAATGTGTGTTGATATATCCGATTGAAGACTTGAAGTTGACTTAGTTGGTTAAAACTAGACCTATTAAACGGGTCGGGCGGGTCGGGTCTCGGGTCGGGCGGGTCATGGATCGGGTTAGGGTCGGAATACGGGTCAAGAAATTATCTCTAATGCCTTATTTTATCGATTTTTTTAATCAAAAAAATATTTTTAAGAAATTTCAAAAATATTTAAACTTAGTATTTTAATCATATTAAATGTTTACATAAACTATATTGACATAATTATTCAAATAAATATTTTTTAATAATTATTTTATTACTTAAAATTATAAAAGTTATATAAAATTGACTTTTTAATTGTATTTGTAATTTTAAGTAATAAAAATAATAATTTTTAACTATTTTTTTCAAATATACGGAGTACTATATAAATATTAATATTTAATAAAATTATTGATTTGCCTTTGATCCAATGGGTCGACCCGTATGGGTCGGGTCTTGACCCTAAAATAACGGGTCATTTCGAGTTCGGGTTAAGTGGGTCGTCGGGTCGGAATCAACAGGTTTTGACCCTGGAAAAACGGGTCGGGTCATAATTTAACAGGTCTAGTTAAAACACGAAATGATGACTCGGGTTTCAAATCCAAATTTTAATTGTATTGTTGTATCCTGCCAGCTAGTAAGTATTAAGCATAATTATAAGCAGGTTAAGTGCATTGATTTAGCCTAATATGGAATGAAGCAATCTTGTACGTAGTACGTATTGATTGTCGCAAAATACCTATGTATATATATGTCTTTGATTAGTGGGATTATTATAAATTTATATGAAGGCTATAAGCACAAAACATTGTTATTGTTGTTAGTAGAAGCACAAAATAAAAATGGGGGGAGTTTTAGAAAGATTTAAGCCACATATTCTGATGGGTTTAGTACAAGTTGGGTATACCATATTGTTCTTAATCACCGGAGCAGCTTTCAAACATGGGATGAATCCCCATGTTTACATCACCTACAGGCAAATCATTTGCACTTTAGTCATGTTCCCTTTTGCCTACGTTCTTGAAAGGTACGCCAATGCTTTTTTTATACTTCATATTTATATATATAACTCGTTACTAGTCTTAATACTTTTATATGTTTCCAATTAATTTGTAAGGGAATTACGGGGCTGTTTGTAAGTTATGTTGTAAATTTGTCATTTTAAACTTTTTTATCGTTCAAACACATAAACCCGAACATTTGTTATATTCATTCATTTGAAGTGTGCTCCTTAGCAGCCTGTAAAGTCGAGATGGAAATACACAAGGCTGGTGCGAGTACTTTTAATGGTGAACTAGTGTAGATCCCGCGCAAATGCGCGGTATATATAGAGCTTTTAATTTTTACTATAATATTTATAGATTTCAGAGTTATATCTCATGAATTTTAAAAAAAAAAAATAATCTTAAAATTAATCAAGAGAATTGAGTAATTTCATGAACTGTGTTTATTTATGAAAATATTTTAACTACCCCATATTATTTCAGTAATTTTTTTTTCGTCACGAAGTTAATAATAGGGGTAACAATTTATGTATAGAGATTATAGTTTTATACCAATTTCGTTTTATTTTTATTAAAAGATTATATTTTTAAGTTTAATGATAAAAAGGTTATTTTTAAATGAAAAATTATTTTAATAAATGAAATCTAATTTGTTTCCATATATAAGTTAGAGCACTTTGGAGGAAAAACTTTAGATAAGTTTTATTCTTTTACTCGTAGTATATATGAAGACTTGTAGAATCTAACACACATAAAAACCCAAAATATATATATATGGTATTCCAAAATATTTTACTGAATATATTTTTTTTCTCTACAAAGGCCCAATATTTATATAGAATAACCAAAGTGTTAGGCCCAATTTATAGGTGAAATGATTTGAGCGGGAAAATCTCAAGTTTCACCTATTCATTTAGTAAATAGAGGATAAGAAGCGATATAAGATTATTATTGCTGCTATTTCGTTTAATATTTATTGTTATTTCCTTCCCTAATTTAAGGATTGCAATTTAGGAAATAATATCTTTACAATAGAGTTGGCTAGGCAAGATTTGTTTGACCTAGAATCCCCACTAAACTAAAAGAATAAGAAAGCTCTAATATTTTCCCGCCTAAATGAATATTCCATATTTGGGCTTCATTATATTCTATTTACAATTGGGCCAAACTGCTTAATTCCATATAATTCTATTTTATATACACATTTATATACCTACTACTGGGCCAATACTAATTAATTACATACAATAACTAACCCACTACAAGATAAGAGCATTCATATATTCTTTTTACTTCAAAGCGAAAAAATTGACAATAATATATATTTTTCTCACACTTTTATTTAATATCTATTTCTACTCTATACAACGCGAGCATTTGAATTTTGGTTAATTTTTTATTTTTTTTAATTTAATATATACATAAGTGTATTTATTACAACACATATACACACAAAATAGTTTCAGCAATTTTATATAAAGTAACAGTGTTGAACCTTCTTTTTTCTATCTCTTAATACAAAACATTACTAATATTAAGTTTTATTCTATACTAAAATTTCAAATGGAGTTAAAATATGTTAAATATAATTAAATAATTGTAAAATTCTCTAATGTCCCTATCTAAAAAACCGCGTGTGCGCGGGATTTATACTAGTCAATTTACTAAGAGGCATGCAATGTTACAGCCATTGTATGTAAAGAAAAACTCAGAAACCCGATCAATGATCACCAATCCTTTGATTTGTGAATGTATTTCAAATTCTTTTACAATCATATTAATGTTCCACCTCATCGTGTGTTGTGTAACCATTTTATTAAAAACAAAGATCATTTCTTTTACAATTGTCTTTTGATTGATTATGTTTACAAGATATAAATATTAGTAGTTTTAACATTTTTTTGTCAAAATATCATAGTGTTGCAAGTCAAAGTTTTCAATTGAAACTCAATTATTTCAAGGACTTAATTATAAAAGATGATTTCATTAAGATTTTTTTTATTTGGTGGAGTGCATGACTTTATAGAAATGAGATTATTTTAATAATGTTCGTATTAAAAGCAACAAATTTATAATTTTAACAATAACATTAAGATTTGAAATGAGACTAGATATAAAGATCTCAACAGTTGCGAGAAAGACGAGTCAGTTAGAAACACTACTAGCAATGAAGAAATCTGGTGGGAAAAACCTAAAAACGGTTTTTTAAAGTTTAAATTTGCCACGGGTCAAAAATAGATGAGAATAAAGCTACTTTAGAGTTTAGGATATTGAATAAAAGATTATATGGGAAAGTCGTTTTGTTAGGAGCAAAAAAGTGTGGATCTACGAGTATTCTTATTGCGGAAGCTCCCGCTTTACAAGAAAGTATTTTAGCAGCTAAATGCTTGGGAATTTCAAAGGTAATTGTGTAAGGTGGTAATTTATGTGTTATTAACTCAATTCGTAGTACTTGTCAAATTCTTTGGGAGATTTCTAGTATTATCAAAGATGTGAAATTAGGCCTTTATTTTTTCAATGAAGTGATAATTAAACATTGATTGCGTGAAGCCAACAAGGTTGTTGGTTTTCTGGCTTCTATTGGACATTCATGTTCAACTCTTTCGAGGCGGTTTGAAAGTCGGTGGCTTTAACCTACCTCACTCATTCGAAAGGATGACTGGATGAGATAAATTAGTCCTACATTAGAGAATCAATCTAATTTTTCTCATTGCTAAAAAAAGACATAACATGTAAATCGAACTTCTCATGTAATTTATAAGGAGTAAGGATCACGCAACTATACATTTTTTTTTGTATTTAATTTATAATGTTTGAGCTACTTTTTGTTACCAATTTTTAAATGCATAGAAGCCTTGAAGGTTTTCTCTTAAATGAAAGGGAGTTAAAAGGAGAGAAGAGGAGAAAACATGGAATACAGAGGACCTATAATACTCTTGGCATTTATAGTTTTATACATAAGTCTAAATTAAAGAAAGCGCCAATGGTAAACTTGTTGAAGATATACTTTTTTTAATGGAAAATGAGATGGCGCCACCCGGTGGTACCCAGTTTCAGTACCACCGGGGGTATTTTTGTAAATTAAACAATATTTTTAACATTTTCAAAGATTTAGTCAAATCATTTGATGAAGGGCAAAATTGGAAGACTACTTTCATATCTTAATGATGTAGGTTTGTTTAACGAAGTCTCGCTTGACACCACCCGCTGCCATGTTCATCTCCAGTGTACCACTGGCTTCTGCGGTTGTCTAACACCCGTTTTGGGTCCATCATTTATCGACAATGGTGTAAATGGTATAATACTTTTTGTTTCAACCGACACGAATACTAAACTAATGGAACATCTCATCGTAGTCGAATCACAATACTAATTGAAATAGGCATCATAAAGTTATTTAATACGGAGTACACAGTAATGTGGTACGCGAAAAAATTGATTTACGGAAATTTTTGGCTGGAGATATTGGTTACGTTTGTTAGAGTAGCATTTAACAAGATGAAGTTCCTTTACAATCAAAACTAAATCTAATGAGTCTCATGGTTGGATAGCAAGAGATCAGTGTAAAATTTTCAGAGTACACCTAATATACTTAATTGAAAGGCTTCATTAATGAAGAAACATGCAAAACATACCATGTAAACATCGGCTCATCTTGCTAATAGAGAAAGAAATTTGTCTTTTATGCCCTTCAGTATTGTGCGCATAAAATCTAAACTACTTTTATTTTTTGTATTATTTTAATATTTTAATTAGGGTGGCACCGAAATTGTGTACCACCCGGTGGCGCCCTATCGCCATCCTTTTTTAATAATGCCACATAGGATTTGTGTAGTTAAGGGATTGCCAATTGAACTAATCAAGTTTGTCTTTTTATATTATTTATAAATAGGTGAGTTAACACCCAAACTATGTACTCTACTTTCAATTTTTATTTTTTTATACCTTTTCTGTTAAGGGAGTCCTAAGAGTTGCATGTTATATTTTCTAATGTGTTGCAAATTGCTTCCTTGAAGTTATTAAACATTTCGATTAGTATTGCTTTTTATGAATGTTTTATCATGTCCAAAAATTAAAATATGTAGGGAAATGAGTTTACTCTAAAATGTAAAGAAATAATTGGGACGGTGTGCATATTATTATATGTAAAAACTGCCAAAAAAATAAAATGCACTACCCTTTATATTGAATACCTTTCTCAAACATCTCCATTCTTCTTTTGGAAATTCCGGTTGGTTTAAGCTGGGTCGGGTTGTATTGGGTTTGAGCCGAGTCCAGTACAGATAATTATCAGCTCAGGTCATTTCGAGTCAAATGATAATTATATACTTTGTGAATGATGTAGGGATGTGAGACCAAAGTTGACCGCAAAAATGTTTGGTGAAATCTTCCTACTTGCTCTTCTTGGGTACGGTTTGGTTCAAATACTACCCTAATAATTTGGACACTACTTCATTCACTCTCGTTGCCTAATTCGTATTTTATGGAATTGTGTAATTAAATGAAAAGGGTTGGATTGGCCTTGAACTTATTCTTCGCCAGCTTGACGTACACTTCTCCGACCTTTGTCACGGCTATGTTGAATTCTGTTGCATCACTAACCTTTGTCTTGGCACTACTACTAAGGTACATACGTTCCCGTCAATCTTCTCCTTTTTTATTCAATTGGTGTTATTTGATCCGTTTTATTAAGATGGGTATTTTTTAGACAATTATTATTATTACAACTAGTTTTAAACCCGTGCAAAATTGCACGGGTATGTATTTGGGTCAGTATTAATGTTTTTGGATGTATATTTGTTTTTGCATTTCTATTTTACTTATCTAGTTGGTCTAAATCTACGATCTACATAATTTAAGTTTAAATTTGTTAAAAACACGTGTTCACATACACTGATTTATAAGGAAATAACGTAATCTACACTGATTTATAAATAAAAATTGCATACATAAAAAACTTGACATCCGGATAAAAGAAATATAATCAAATTTAACATATGTATGTAATTCATTTGCGTTTTATGTTCGATCCCGTATATGAATGTTATTCCTTCTTGAAATTATGTAATTTTATTATTATGTAATTTTGTTTTAAAAATTATGTAATTCAATTTCATTTACTCGCATTTGTAATTCATTCTGCGTATATGTTATTAATTTTATTTACACGAAATGTATAAAATTATTTCATAATATTAATTCATAGAATTTTTTCATAATATTATTTCATAGAATTTGTTGTAAGACGGAATTTATCGTATGTTTGAAAAGACGGAAATCTGAAGAAAATAAATACATTGCACCCTCACGAGTCTCACCATAACATGAATTTTCGAAAAAAAAAATAAAAAAAAAACCTGCATTAATGATGTGGCGCGCTGAGGATTGAGTATTGTCTTTTGTATTAATATAGATAAGATTGCTCTCTTTAGCACCTAATTAGCTAATTAACTTAAACTATTAGAATTACTACAATGCATGCATACATACAGGTTGGAGACTGTTGCCTTGAGACAGCCTAAAGGACTTGCAAAGGTTTTCGGAACGCTAATTTCCTTATCTGGTATCATGTTGATGGCATTCTACAAGGGATCAATCATACCGAACGTTAGCCAGCCTCTGGTCCACATTCAGCCGAAAGCATTCATACAACAGAACTGGCTCAAAGGTTCTCCCATCACCATTGCCAGCTGCGTGGCGTTGTCCCTTTTCTATATCCTTCAGGTTAATTAGCATAACAACATTGAAATAAATCTCATCATAAAGAATATCTAATCTAATTAACCTGGAAATTGATTGATACAATAATGTAGACATACACTCTGATGAGGTATCCGGCGCAACTGTCACTTACAACCTGGATAAGTGCAGTAGGAGCAGTCCAGACAACCGTGTTCACGGCTACTATAGTGCGTGACCCAGGTTTGTGGAGACTCGGATTCAACATCGATCTCTGGACTGCAATCTACGGGGTATGTAACTATAAACTGAATAATTATAAGGGATATTCTCTCGTGTACTCCTCAATTTTTCATTTTCTATGATGTACCCCTCTTTTCATGCAAAAAAACTTTGACCGTCAGTAACTCTTGGCTACAAGTTCAGAATACGACAATTTTTTTTTTCAAATTCACCGTCTTTAAGAGGTCTTCAGTTTGAAAAAGAATTCATTAACATCTCAACTTGTAGTCGGGAATTATGGTCGGTCAAATTTTATTCGTTAAAAAATTCAAAAAGCGGTGAATTTTTTTTTTCAAATTGAAGGCCTTAACGAGATAATTGGTTTGAAAAAAAAATTACTGTTTTCTGAACTCGTAACAGAGAATTATTGTCGGTCAAAGTTTTTGTGAAAAACGAGAGGTACACCTTAGAAAACGAAAAAATTTAGGGGTATACGAGAGAATATCCCTAATTATAATTATGGATCAGAAATTTCACTCATAAAAAAATGAAAAAATGCAGGGTATTTTCGGGTCGGGTCTAATAATATATATACAACTCTGGTGCAACAAAGAAAAGGGACCGGTATTCGTGACTGTGTTCAGTCCACTATCAACAATTCTAGTTGCAGTTATATCGTTTTTCATCCTCTCTGAAAAGCTCTACATTGGCAGGTATGTATGAGGTACATACCTTTATATTTATATTTATGTTTATGTTTCGACATATCAAGGAATTTGCTCTAAACCAAATCAATCTCCCTATACGCAGCGTAATAGGGGCGGTGGTTGTTATTGTTGGCACATACCTCTTCCTTTGGGGTAAGGAAGAACAGAAGCCAAAAGCCAACAAGGCGCAGCTGCCGATGACTGTTCATCGACAGATTTTGACCTGAACCCGTTGTTCAATCCGATAACATTTCCCTTGAAGGGGAAAAGCAATTGAACATAAATATTTCCTTTATTCACATTTCACAGGACAATACAACACATATACGATCTCAAAATACGAAAAGTAGTCTCAAAATACGACAGTGAACACCAAGAATTAGTTAGTGTGTCCACAGACACACTAAATTCAATGGCGGAACAAGAATTTGATTTTAGATTGAAATATAACGCGGGATGAAATTTTTGTAATAAAATATTCAGTGGTTGAGGCCAGGGCCGTCCCGGTAGTTTTTGGGGGCCCTGTGCGAATTCTTCAAGAGAGGCCCCATACCATTTTTATTAAAAGAAAAATGGGAAAATCGTATCTTAACTATTATATATGAGAGTTTTCCATGACTAGTGTATTCTCCAATCCTAGACAAAATGCGGATACAAATATAAATTTCTTTCCATTTTTTAACAATAGTAAAGTGGCACAGTGGTTAGCCGCTCACTAAAGAAGCAATACAACCTGGGTTCGACTCCATGTTATTATAATGACCTAAATTTATTATCAATTAACGCAACTAATCTTTGTAATTGGGCCCCCTCAAGTCGGGGGCCCTGTGCGGCCGCACCTCTCGCACCTCTTGCACAGGCCCTGGGCCGGCCATGGGTTGAGCGATGGAGCTATTAAGGACAGTCGCCCCCAAAACAATGAAAATTTTAAATCTTGATACTTAAATTTCAACTTTTTTTTTTCGGGTTGTTACTCTATTGCATTAGTAATTCGATCCAACGATTCGGGTCTATCTCTAAAGTTTCTAAACGAAACTGTGGAAACATGGAAATTGCTAAAGGTGCAAACTTTACACCAAAACCATGCATACACATATTAAAATAGCTTTAATAAAAAACAGAAAAAAAAAATTGTGATTACTTATTTCATGTGACGGTCCAATCATTTGCAGCTTGTTTTAAATTATTGTTTGATTATTTCATAATCTTATCCGTTTGATTATATATTGATTGATTTCTTGATCTTTGCTTAGCTAGACTTTTATTAAACTTTGGCTTAAGTTATAAATATAACGTTAATATAACTGTGGCTCTGTGGCTTGTGCTAAACTGAATTGAATGGAATTGAGCTAGGCTAAATAGAGCTGAGCTGAACTGAATGAAACTGAGTTGAACCGAACTGAAATGAATGGTGTTTGGCTGAACTGGAGTAAGCTAAGACGATTAAGCCAGAAAGAATAGGGCTTCAATACAAAATATATACGCTTAGGCAGATGATGATAAATACATGTAGCGGCCCTACATTACAATTATATTGATTTGTACGAGTTTTAAACGTTATGGTACCGTGTCTATCAATCATGAATAGTTATAGTGCAACGATCAAAATCAGATCTCATTGACGGATTTTAAGCTAAAACCGTTGTTCAATCCGATAAATTTGGATCTCATCGCGATCATTGCACTATTCTTATGCACATATAGGATGTTGTTTCAGTATTCACCCTTGTAGGGCAAAAGCAATCGAACATGTTAGCTGATAACAAGACCATATGTTGCTTTAGTCACAGAGTCACAGGACAATAGAACACATGTAGTACTGTTTAGGGTACGGACTGAGCCCACCGATGTTGGATCGAATGGCCCCGGTTATGCTATTAAGCTTGTTTACTGAAGACGATATGACTACTGTTTTTTTCTTCGGAGGTTAACTGTACAGGTTTTTTCTCCGAAACTTATTGATTTGACTGAGTCCGAGTGAAGTTGACTTAATTGGTTAAAACATGGGACGATAAGTCGATAACTCATCTTTTTTTTTTATGACGAGGGGGTTGAATTTCCCGGGCCCATGGACCATGTAAGTCACCCCCTTCGGGGGCTGCAGTGGCCAAGTAATCATCGCCACAGCTGGTAGTCGAACCCGAGATCTCTCAATTGCTGCATTTCTGCAAGCTTCAAGGTTTAACCCGACTACCACTGGACTAACACCACTTGGTAATAGTTGGAGCAAATGTGTCTTTCTCAATGTGATTTTTTGTTGGACCATAATAACTTAATTGCAGGCTATGTAATCAAAAGTGGCCCAATCTATTATAAGCATAAGTTTGACTAAATCTTACTCCATAAGAGGTACAAGCCTGGCCCAAACTCCTCTTGACTTTTTTATCTTTGCCAATCTTTTAGAGTCTCAATATATACACAAGAGTAAAATTATGTACATTAAATTTTCTTATTTTTTTCGGATTTTTTTTTTTGAGAAATAAGGCCATGTTCTTTTTCGGCTAAAAGAAGCTGAATTTAACTGAACTGAATTTAATGGAGCTAAATTAAATTGAATTGAACTAAACTGAACTGAAATGAGTTGAAATTAAGGCAGAAAGAACAGGACCTATTACACTGAATTAATGTCGTTATCATTAAACAACAATTAAAAATAGCACTCCGTCCGTCTCAGTCAATAATTTACACTTGCTTTACTTCCCCCTCATAAAATAAAGTAAGTGTAAACAAATCACTAAGACATAAGGAGTAATTTATTAAGGCGGTGTTTCATCCATAGGAATACTCAAAATTCAAAGGGCTAAAAATAGTGGTGAACCAGGTGAGGTGAGTAGGTTAATAAGAGTTGTAGAGGCGGATACATCTCTTAACCAAAAAAAAACTTTTTCCTAGTTAAAATTCTTCAATTTTTTGTAACATATTATGTTGAATAACTAGTAGCTATAATACCATGTCAAGAAACCATCTCAACCAAAAACTTAAACCGATGGTTGGAATCTCAAGGTCAGTTTTATAGTTTATATTATAACAATTTAAATCCGGATTATAACGAGATTCAATGTTTATTCATTACTCTGTAGTAATTAAGAAGGATTAAAACCCACTACTCCCTCCATTCAACTCCACTTTACAACTTTCTATTTTGCGCACTATTCACAAGTGGACATTCAATTTCAATTTTCTCTCGATACATAAGTGAAAATATATTCATGTGGGATCTTATTTGATTCGTCTTTAAGAGTACATTAAAAATATTTAACTTTTATAATTTTTGCAAATACGCAGCTAATGATATTTATCGTGTAAAAGCTACGTTGGCAAACGTGATAAAAGAAAGTTGTAAAGTGGAGTTGAATGGAGGGAGTATTAAGTTGGAAAATCCAAAGGAGGTATAGTTGTATCCAGCAAGTTAAGCATAATTATAAGTAGGTTAAATGCATAGATTAAACAAAATTGACCGACAAATGTCACAGAAGCAAACTCATTGGAGTCAGAGCTATCTCATTTATATTATTATTATTTTAAGTAATTTAATTAATAATACGACGTAGTAGTGTACCCTTCTTTTTTGGTCACATTACCTTACAGAAGAAGCATGTGCCTATAACCCATACCATTTACAAAGGTAACAACAAAATGTAACAAACCAGTAAGTTTGACTTTTTCCTATTGTTTTCCCAACAACAACAAGAAGCACTGCAGATGCAGCACTTACATTAAATGCATGCCACCTTCTTGACTTGTATACCAAGCCACTAGTAATTGGTCCCGTCGTTTTAGACTGAAATTGTCTGAACAGAATAAAAAGTCATATTTAAAATAATGAAGCTTTACTCCCTAAGGCCATATTAAGGCTTTTCGTTTAGGGGCTCTATCGTTTTTCCTTGCATAATGGCAAAAACTTATAAACCATTTGTACTACAACCAATGACGAAGGTAGAATTCACAATAAGGGGATGGAAAAATTTAGCAGCGTAAACAAATAATCAATAATGTCATAAAACAAACAAGAAAAATTTCGCCCCTACTGACCAGCACGAATGCATATAAACTAAGTTTAGAGCGTGTCGTGCATAGTCATTTTTTTATCGTCAAATGATTGATAAGACAGTGTAAATGTGTAATATAGATGTCTGGGATATTCAAACATGCGACCAATCGTCCATAGTGTTTCGTCTCCAGAATATTGGATAACAATGCAAGTTAACAATCTTGACTTGACCTAGGATCAAAGGGTCAACATTAAGTATAAGACAAGGATGCTTTCCCTAATTATCCTTAATTAAACTTTAATCTCAAATTGTATGGGAACACAAATACATGCACATGCATTAGACAAAAAAAATCAAAAAGGTAATACGAAACTTGTGCGTGTGTAGTGACTTACATATAGTCGGTCTAATTAGAGGTGCATGCATACTTTTTTGACTGAAATATAACTAGTCAACTTTAGACTAGTAATAATAAGTGTATTAAATTCTACTACCAATTCCTACAAAATCGCATATGATTTGGGATTTGAGTAATGTATAGTGCAATATTACTATCTTTTCCCACCCAAAGTATATTTGTCTTTCTCTTTTCGTCAACGCGTGTAGTGGGTTATGCCTTTTCCTTAACAATTCCAAGTGGTAATTTTGTTTTTTTATATCAAAATCTTCTGTCAATATGAAACGGTTCTAATATAGCCATACAGAAATGTTTAATTCAACAGAAAACGACTATTTTATAATATAAAATTTTATTTTTCTATAATTTAAGGTTTTTCTAGATTTATGAGGAAAATATTAATAAAGTTCAAATTAATTGACGCTTTTTATTAATTTCTTATCCTCATTTTCACTAGCATTTGTTATAAACTGAGCTAGTTAACGCAGCAACTAATAAAAATGGCGGGCATCAAGGTTTCAGGGTCTAATGTAAATTTTTGGTTGGAAGCTTGATTACCGTCAACACTGGTTAATGACTAGGGTTAATACCTTAATATTTGCTAATGTTTATATAATTGGGGAAAATTATTACTTGATTGAACTACGAAACTGTCTCATATAAGAACTTATTTCAACTTTCGGTCGGAGTTTCTAAATTCTAACTACGTTATTTTTTAACAAGTGATGCGTCACTAACTCACTACTCACTAGCTAGCTATTTTCCAAGTTGCAAATTATAAACTTTTCAATCATTTGGTTGGTTAACAAGATGGTGACCCCTTGAATAATACTCCCTCCGTCCCGGTCATTTGTTGTCCTTTTCTATTTTTGGGTGTCTCAATCATTTGTTGTCCTTTCTATTTTAAGAATGAACTTGATGAGTAATTTTATCCTTCACACTCAATTTGTTCCACTTGTCATTTAGCTATTGGTCCTCTCCTCTTTCCTTGGTCTTTGTGCCAAAACGAAAGGATAACAAATGACCGGGACGGAGGGAGTAGTATAAAGCATGGAGTAACGTACATATTTAAGAGCTAGACTAACTTTTAGGTAGGAAACATCTATATAATGTCCAAATTAAATTCAAATATGTCCATCTATCCTAATTAATTGTTGTACATAAACAAGGGCATGCAACAAACTACAAAAGATAAGGTGAAAGTGATGCATGCATGGCTTAAAAATTAAAATAACGTGTGGAATTTATCAGTCATGCAACCACTCAGAATATATGCATACACACATATCAAATTCTTGCTTCAGGTCCGATACCCGTCTTCAACTTAAAACGGATTAACTGTTAAGTACTATAGAATGAGACAGAAGAAAAATACTTAAGAATTTAGAAAGTTGGATCATACGGAGTATTTGACTGGTTTTTTTATCGTAAAACCAATATTGTTGCTCTAAGAGAGACTTACCGATATACTCTGTATATACTAATAATAAGGTGATAATTTAATTTAGGGTTATTTAATATGAATAATCCATCCTATGCCTTTCCTTCCCAATTTAATACATCCTATACTTTAACCCATATTAATCTGAACTATGCACTCATTTATCTTTTAATGCACCAGCCAACCGACTACTTGTTTATAAGGTCGCTTTTTATAAAAACAAAAAAATCTAAAATCATTAAAAAAGACAATAATAACATTAAAACAATAATAACATTAAAACTCCTTCCCTTCCTTTATAAGTTCATCCCCTTCATTCTCATCAATAGTCATCACCAATCACTAAACACCAATAATCTTCAAAGCCCCACCTCACCGGTCCACCACTGAACCGCACCACCGACGAACAACCCTACCCTTTCTCTGAAATCCCATCCCGTCGCACCGACTCACACTGTCCTGCCACCGCCAAATCTCCTCGCCCTACCCCACCACCATCACCACTACTAGATTCCACCATCAACGCCACCATTTTCGAAGCTTCTCTCCTCCACCATTCGAGATTTGGGTGTTATCGTTGTCGTCAACTTGTCATGGAGTATGATAGAGCAGATGGTCCAATATTTAGGGTGTTGGGGCGGGATGGCATGGGAGAGAGAAAGGATGACGGCGGTCAATGGTATATGCCGGAGACGATGCTTAGCTTGTCAGATAGAAAGTGGAATTTTGGTGCAATTTTGATGCTGTTATACTATGTGCTTATGTTTTGAATTGGGTTTTGTTTAATCTAGTTGTTGGGATTGTAAATTTTAGTTGGGCAATTTGTTGCTTACAAAATGAAAAAAAATCAGGGTTTTCTGGTGAATATTGATGTATGATTGATCCTCTAATTTGGGTGTTTACTGAAAATTTGAAGATCTAGAAAGAAGATTAATTAGCTTTAGTTTAGTGAAGAAAAACACAAAAATAATGGACCCACAACCTAATGACCTGAAAGCTTACGGGCTATAAGAGGTAAAAATTTGCTTAGGTTCAATGAAAGATAAATGAGTGCATAGTTGAGATTAATATGGGTTAAAGCATAGGATGGATTAAAATGAGAAGAAGGGGCATAGGATAGATTATTCATATTAAATAACCCTTTAATTTAAAGGAAAGTATGGAATACCACGTAAAAAATACAAATTGGCATACTTCATGATCAAGGTAGGTTAAAGGATTACAGCTCTTTCTTCGTAGGCTATATCTACCAGAAGAATAATCTTATGGCACGAAACATAAAAATATAGTCCTCCACTCCTCCTACTAGTCTATTACCTAGCCATGATGCATATATCTCTTTAATGACGCTCGTTCAATAAAGTATATTTCAGTGTATAGTACGTCTTTCGTCCATAATCCTTCCGTTCAAATGAATTTCATATACAGAGTATTTGTTTAATACTTCGTATATGAGATTTAGGCCCTGTTCTTTTTTTGGATCGAAACTTATCGATCTGAATCGAATCAACTTATAGGATCTCGAATCGAATCGAATCAACTTATAGGATTTGAATCGAACTTATTGGATCTCGAATCGAATCGAACTTATAGGATCTCGAATCGAACTTATAGGATCGAATCGAATCGAATCGAACTTATAGGATTGAAGTGAACTTATATTAAGTGAGGTATAGGATCTCGAATCGAACTTATAAGATCTCGAATCGAATCGAACTTATAGGATCTGAACTGAATTGAACTTATAGAATCTGAACTGAACTTATAGGATCTGAACTGAACTGAACTGAATTTATAGGATCTAAAGTGAACTTATATTAAGTGACTTTAAGTCCAAAAGAACATGGCCTTAACAAATGTATATACTTATGTATATACTGATTATATTTTTTCATTAAAGTCAATGTTTATTTTGAAATCTTAATTATTTATTTACCTTTTTATTTTCAACCGTCCATAATTGCATATGACAACCAATTTTAAGAGAAACAAGTAAAATAAGCTTTAAAATATTTAAATAATTATCATAATCGATCGTAAATTAAATCAATCAAACTACTTCATTTAGATTGAATAATAATTATAATCATTATTCGTAGTTGTACGTACTACGTAGTACGTATGATTTAAAAACTATATTTAAGTGTACTTAATGGTTTTAATTGTTATCCGTTGTTATTGTGTGAAGATCGCCGTATAGTGTTCACCATTTAACCTAAAATAGTTACTGTATTTTTTACTACCATATACTCCGTAATAATTATGGAGTACTTTTTATGTTGTTGCTTTGAAATGGTTATTGTTCCGGGTGTAAATCCAGAGCAGATGTTTGATACCACTCGTAGCTAATAGAATGATGTCCTTGCTATAATCCTTCCTGCGGTCTCCTGAAATGATGAACAAACTGAGGGCTCGGCTTTGGCCGAGCGTACTCACTCCGACGCTCAAGTCAGTAAACTTAGAGAGGTAAGTTGTTGTTACTTGGCTAAGAGTGTATTGTAGAGAGATAAGGAAGATATTACCAGATGAATAGTCGTTATTAGGTCAATTTGTGGATCCTTTCCTCAATGAAGGTTGAGGAGTATTTATAGGCATTCACCTTTTGTCACGTAGTGGCCAAGTGGTCAAGTGGCTCATTAGGTGGAAAGACCGTTGTACCCTCGGCCGATGGACCTGTGGTAGGCTCGCCGAGGGTCTTGGATATGAGTACGTGGATATGTGTCCCGGCTGGCTAGTTGTCTGGCCGAGACCCAGGTGACAGGCCGATGGATTGTATCGGCTAGGCTGTCTAAGTTGTTGACTTTGCTATGGATACCCTTGACCTTGCTCAATATGTTGACTTGGTCAGCGGTGCAGAATATGCCCCATCAGTTATATTACTAGATCAATAGGTCTTGTATTATTTAAGACACACATATATATCCGTCTTAAAAATAAAACGAGTTAAATACTTTTGCTACTTTAAGCACATTCTGTTTTTGTCTTTTATATATGATACTTGATTCATCATAAAGTTAAGACGAATATATCCGTCTTAAATAAACATTTGTGTTATTGTTTTAGGGAGTAAGATTCATATTGAGAGAGGGAGATAATATGTCACGTACTATGTAAGCATGGTGGGAAATAAAATAAATAGGAAATGACCAATAACGGCCCATTATTTTGAGACGGTGAATTGGCAATTGGCAGTCAATACACGTTGACACATCACATTGATCTTGTCCACACTTATTTTTCTAGTATTTTAAATATTAAATCCAGACAAGAAAAGACATTATAGAGTACGGCCATTGTAAATCTACAAATCCAATCTTCCAATTAATTTTGCAATTGGTCTCCCTTGTGACGGGTTACCATTTGTGGCGGATAATTTGTGACTAAAAATGGTAACAAAATGGGTTAGTGGAGAAAGGGGACCACATGAACAGTGTTGCAGAGAGAGAAAAAGTGGGTACTTTGTGAGGTAAAATGGTATCCGTCACTCCAAAGTGACGGATATTACATGTCACAAATGAGAATTTGTGTTAATTTTGAGCTTTGACTCCCAAAGTTTCAAGTTTGTTTATACATTCAATTTATTTTAGCAATTTCTTAAAGAAATTCTAACAATTATGAATAATTATATAGGTCAAAGATAATGTCATAATGAAAAAGTATTTTGTCACATAATTTATTACGATCAACTTATACCTAGGTCAAAAATAATGTCAACCCAACCTCAAACATGCTCGTTCATGTTGACAATAGCCCGTGCGTGAATTTTTTTCGTAAAGAACAATCGCTGAGCAACGAACTTCGTCTTGGGTCCAACGATGGATGGTTAGTGAACATCGAACATTCTTATTGAAAAGCCGATTGTGCTGCTGATTGGCTTCCTAACCAAGGCGTTAATTATATGCGTCGCCCTCTATAAGCTTATTTTTCTGCTCCTCCTCGTGATATACGCCTTATCCTTCGCGAGAATGTTTTAGGTGTAACTTTACCTCGTATTGTGACTAGTTAATTTGATCCTTATGTACCCTCCAAAAAAAAAAATTACCCGCAAGTTTTGTCACATCTTTTAACTCGGCCACATTGTAAACCCGTATGTAATACACAAAGTCATGTTTAACATAATGTTTGTTGAAATTCTTAAATCAACCGGAATTGTGTTTTTATAGCTTATACTTCCTAAATTTTTCTAAAACTTCAAGACAATTATATTCTTGCCATTTCACGTGCCTCGTTTCACTCGTATCTGCGCTCGGGATATCCGTATGTAAATGCATTTTGACATTAAGAGTATTACTTAAATGACGATACAAAATAATACCAATAAAGTACTCCGTATATTTTTGTGCATAAAGAGAGTTAAAAAGGAAAATCCGATACTAACAAAATTAAATTTAAAATCTACCTTTTAAAACGTTATCAATTAAAATATCAGATATCTAATACGATCAAATATATTAAAGTACATTAAATGAAAAAATAAAATATTTATTGTTTTCACAACAATGGATAAAATATATGTACTCAAGAGTATTAAATTCCTACCCCTCAAAAAGTCTTATATACATGATGAATTCCTACCAAAATAACATATGGTTGGCTCACTTGGCTGACACTTCCTACAAATTCAACAACAAACCAACTACTTTTGTTCCTCTTACTTAAGTCCTACCCATCACTCTTGTACAACTCCCCCCTTTATATTCAAACCCTTCACCAATCTCCTTCCCTCTCCTTTCCCCACCAATCCCTAATTCCCGAGCAAGACTCCTGAAAGACCGTCTCATCACATTTTCACAATATATCATCATATTCATATAATCATATTATTATTATTATTTTATCCGCGATATAACTGCGCTCATTTAAAACAAACAAACAAAAAATTATTATCATGTCACTACCTCCGCCACCGCCGTCACCGTCTCCGTCTCCGCCACACGGCTTTCACTTCCCCGTCCTCGCTATCGCGTTAATCGGAATCGTAACGACCGCTATCCTTTTAATCAGTTACTACATTTTCGTTATTAAATGTTGCTTAAACCTCCACCGGTCTGACGTCATCAATCGTCTCTTCTCCCGCCGTCGCCACCACCTCTCCGCCGCCGTTACCGCCGCCGCCGCTTCACCGACCGGCCTTGACGCCGCCGTCATTAGGTCAATTCCTGTGATTAAGTACCGAAAATCCTCCGCCGTCGGCCGCCGGAAAAACGCCGACGACAACGAGAACGATAACGACAACGACAATAACAAGGAGTCGGAAATCGAGTGCGCGGTTTGTTTAAGCGAGTTTCAAGACGGCGAAAAGCTTCGAGTAATACCGAACTGCTGCCATGGCTTCCACATAGATTGCATTGATATTTGGTTACAAACAAGCGATAACTGTCCGTTATGTCGATCCGCCATTTCCGCGACCTCAATGCTCTACAATGCCGACAATATCAAGAACTTTAATAATGATAATTTCAGCGGAGACGAAGACGATTATCTCGTCATTGAAATACAAGGAAACAACAATCTAATCTCGAACTCAAATCAATTACGAGTACATGAGAAATCGAAGCGTATAAAAAGTAATCATGTCTGTAGTATCGGAGATGAATTGATTGATAGTATGAGGAAAAAAGATGAAGAATTTGAAATTCAACCGATTCGAAGATCGATTTCAATGGATTTGTCAAGTAATACAGAGTTTTGTATTGATGTTCAAGATTATTGTAGAAGGAGTAAAAATAATAATGGTGAAATTATTGAGGTAAATGAAGTTAATAATAGTAATAGTTGTAGTAATAATAGTAAAATTAGAAGATCTATGTTTTCATTTGGTTATGGTAGTAGAAGTACCAGGTGTTCTGTTCAACCTGTTCATCAATTAGATTCATGATTTTTTTATTTTTTATTTTTAGAAAAAAAAAATAGATTTTTATTTTTTATTTTTTTATTGTTTTGATTGTTGTATTTTAGGTTGTAAAATTTGTTTATTTTTATGTAGAGATTTAGATTTGGAAAGGTGTAAGATTATAAGAAGATGATAAGTTGTTGGATATACACAGATTTAATGACTTCGGATGTTATATTCATTTTTTTTTTTTTGTATCTTCTATTTTACTGTTTCTATTTTAACTCGTAATTCACTTTTTACATTAGTTTTTGGGTTAATTAGATCTTGTGTCGAGCAAATTTAGGCTTCGGTATGGGTACATTGGTGGTATGGCATTCTTGCGTATTTTAGAGAAAGCGTGTTTTTATTATTTCATTTATTTTTGTGACTAGTTTACATTTGTTTTATTTTGTGAGCGGAAAATAAAGTAAGTTTAAACTATTGATTTGAACGTTGTTTTACTTTTGTTTTAATGCTATGTTTGAAAGACCACGTTGGTCATTTCTGATTTTCAAGTGTTGAAGAAGTTACGAGGGGGAGTACAAAATGTTGAATATAGCATTTGTACCAATTGCACAAGTTAGCATGGTCGGACCTGCCTTGACTCGCTCCTTGGGTTAGCTAACATTGACCCCCCTAGCTTGCTACAAACCCGGCTAGACCTGTGACTGTACTTGGGTCGGGTCAAGGTCCACAATCCCAAACCCGACCCCACTTATTGGCCTATCCGCATAAAGATAAAGAAAAAGGTAAAACTAGACCAACAATGTGGATCCGCCAAAGCTCCCCCACTCAAGACTCGTCTAAGGGTGGTTCAGGGTCTTCCCCTCCCTGCCAACCGGTCTATAACTAAGGGCGGTTCAGGGTGGGCCAAGCATAGGACTTGAACCCTTACCCTACTTTGGATCATGCCGACCTGGCCTTAAACCGGCTCATGGCCACCTCTAATTGTTAACTTTCTATAGAACGGTTTGCTATAAGTAAATTAATAACGAAGTTTGTGTTGTTAGTGTGCGTTAGTTAGCTTTACATTTGAAAAACACACCAAACCTAAAATAAACAATGATGGACCAACGAGTTATAATTGTTGGATTACAGCCATAATTCTAATCATTATAATCATAATAATCAATCATCAATTAACAATCCGCAATTTTGTAAGATTTCTTTTTCATGATTGATTCAACTTTCTACTCAAAATGTACCTTTTTAAAAAGATTTGTCAATATATACACACGCTTCAATACTAATAAAGTCTTACCTCAAAAAGTTGTGGGTCTAATGCTAGGTCCTAGGGTCATAGGGCCATCGGGGCACCTTCTAAACACAAAATCGTTTCTTGTGGCCGTTGTTGTTAGACTTTCAATTGTTTTGCAACCCAAATTATACAATTAGACGGGTTCATTCTGTAAGACGGTTATTTCTATTAAAGAATCATTCATTTATTGTTACTAATAATGTCTTTGTGTTCATCGTGTGAGACCATCTCACATAATAACTCCGGTTTAATTTTGCAATAATTAGCTAGTCATGTGACCTATAACTGCAATTAGGATTTTATTCATTTTCTCACCCCCTTCGTTTCCTTTTAGTGGTGCAGATTTTGTAAGTTCATTTCAGAAAAATTTAGTTCAATTCATACTCATTTTCCTATAATTTCAGTTCAGTTCAGAAAAGTTCAGATCCTATAAGTTCAGTCCATAAAAGGGCTTTATAGTAGTCGAAATATTAAACAATGGAGGATGAGGTGAAGGTAAAATACCCACAGATATACATTGTATGAATGTATTAGAGAAAATGGATAAGAAATTGAGAGACGGAAAATAGAGAGGTTCTTTATTCATATAACCGATGTCCAATGCTGATGTAGGAGTTCAATTACACAGGAGTTTGCAATTACTCCGTAAAGAGTAACTTGCAAGAATTTGATTTGAGTTGAGTAATTAGGTGATCTATAATTGATTTGAGTTGAAAAAGATCACACATGTAATTATTTAGGCAATGACCTATTTTGGTGGTTGTTGATTTGAGTTTTAAGCTGATATCAAACATTTAAGCTCGAGCTCCAAATCGGGTGAAACTCTTCAAACTTTAAAAGTTGAGGCTCCAGCTTAACTTTAGCTCGACGTAGCCATTATAGGATACTCGTGTATTTATTTCATTTTCATACGATTGTATAATATATGTGAAAATTATCATAATCAAATGTATGACAAAGTGAATAATGGGAAGATATATCTTATTTTGTTTTATTTTCGTTGTTCAAATATAATCGACAAAAGTATTTCAAGGTGCAATATGTGCACAAGGCTTGTAAACGAGCCGATCGAAGATCGAGTTCGGCTCGTAATTTTGATCACGAGCTTAGGTTTTGCTTTGAAGCTTGTCAAGCCTAAAAAATTGAAGCTTGGGCTAGGTTCGAGTTAGAAACGAGCTCGTTTTGTTATTATATTCTTTTCAGTTGCTTGCATTTTAAATATAACTATTTTTCAAAACAAATAAGATTACAAAACTATAATTTATCATGATATACTTATAAATGTCAAAATAACATATAATTTAAAATAAAATTAATATTATTAGGGTATAAAAACTATACAAAAAAAGCCTATAAACTAGCCAAAAACGAGCTTCCCAGCCTTGCTAAGATCGGGATCAGCTCGGCTCGAGCACGTTTTATCCGAGCACGAACAAAGTTTTGACCGAGCTGATTTTGAAAGCTTAACAAGTCGACTCAGATTATTTATAACCTCATGTGTACTAGTTAGTTTTGATCGGATCAAATCGAATTGATTTAAAAGCCCATGGTAGTACTAACAGATTCAATGCCATTGGATGATCCATGGGATCCAGTATGTAAAAGCCCATGGGCCCTTAAAGGATGAAGTTACCGGGCCCTGATTTGATATGTGATTCCAAGTTTAGCTTTAGTAGTAGTATACTCGTACAATGGCCACCCTACCCTAATCAAAGCTACTGAAAACATCACTCTGATTAACAACTTTGAAATAGTGTAAACACAAATGTGCATTAACTCGACCTAAACATCTTTCATGGTTTCATTGCAGTTGTTTCAGTTTTATTCCTCGTAGTTTAAATAAATTTGCCTATAATCTTGCTAAAAGCGCTATGATTTGCAGTTTCTTAAGATTTTAAACCTACTAACTAAATAAACTAAAAACTTGAGCTAATTAAGAAAAATACATCGATTGCAATAAAAAAACTCACAATCTATTATTTCTACGAATTCTGATTACGCCACTGTATGTGTTAGTATTGTCCAAAATCATAATTGCTACACTTACATATAAGTCATCGAATTTATGAGCACTTAGATCAACTAGTAAGTCAATGAAGGGTTGTTTTAGTTAAACCAGAGTTAGTCTCGAGTTTGAACAACAATATTAAAACTAACGAGATAGTTCTACCACCCTGATGATCCAACTCGACTCGATTTCGGAGTAAATCGAACGAGACAGAGTTCTACCACCCTGATGATCCAACTCGACTCGATTTATGAGCACTTAGATCCAATAGTAAGTCAATGAGGGGTTGTTTTAGTTAAACCAGAGTTAGTCTCGACTTTGAACAACAATATTAAAACTAACGAGAGAGAGTTCTACCACCCTGATGATCCAACTCAACTCGATTTTGGAGTAAACCGAATGCTATATACCAAAAAAACATACTGCCTCCGTCCCAGTCATTTGTTTACTATTTCCATTTTTAGGTCTCACTCAGTTGTTACCTTTCTATATTAGGCATGCTTCTAATGGGTTATGTGATCATCCAATTTCAATACATGTCATCCAATAACATTATTCTCAAATGATCCCCTGCCCTGATATCCTTGGTTTTTGTGTCAAAAACAAAGGTAAACAAATGACTGAAACAGAGAGTATAAGTCATCGAGTTTGTATTCTCTTCAGTGAAAATATCACGATACAATGTTCATAAATAGCTCTCCACATAAAATTTGTTTGACCCAAGTGGGCTGCTACTTTTAATTGGGCCCAACATTCAAAGACCAAACAGTATCATGTGGGCCCTAGAGGGGGTAACCACCACCCATAAATGAGAAAGTATGGCCCAAATATAGCAAGTTGTGATGGATCAACCTATAATATAGTCAAAAATACTTCCGTAAAGCGGTTTTCCACAAATTTATCGTAAAATGAAATCGTTTACAAACTATTTTTAACCATTAATAAAATTGTTTTGATCCGTTTTATAATTATATTAGTGTGAAATCGTCTTATATAAACAAGCTCGAGAAAATGTGGCCCAAATATAGCAAGTTGTGATGGATCAAAACAATAATATAGTAGGCCCATATGTTGGATTTGAGCTAAAGATGTAGCCATTTTTGGACATGATTGTGCTCAATTGTCACATTCAAGTGTTCTAGTCACCTAAATTCCTAAATTTAACACCTCATAATATAAGCAACAAAGGTCACATTACAATTGAGAACACCAAATGCGATTTTTTTTTTAGATTTTTTTTCTTTGAGGTCGTATACTCGTATCTCCGATGACCGAGGAATCTTTCTGAATCTGTTACTGATAATAAGTATCGTCATTTTCTTTAATTTACTAGCAACACAATATTTAATTAAAACACAAGTTTAAATATACTCGTATATAATTAACACAAATAATAATAACTCGTTTCACGGTCATTGTATCCCACTACTAGTTGCACATACAATCAATCCAAGGAATTGAGCTCCTTTTAATTAGTAGCTTTTTTGGTATATGCCATTCGGCTTAGTCTGAATTCGAATTGGACTAGAGTCACTAGACAATTGTTGCATTCTCAAGTCTTGAACTCCTTTTTATTTACTTCTTTTACAAAGTTAGACTCAACTCTATTTTCACCACCTATAATACTATTAAATTTATTTTCCTACATTTCTAGAACCATGCTCGATCATTTAATTTATCACTACCGCCCTAGTGATCATACGTACCCAACTTGAAATCAGAATACATCAGATGTGGTACACCCAAATAAAATTGCTGGTAAAGTAATTGAATAACGATTCTCATAATAAGATCGAAAGACGACAATAATAATACTAAATTGATGACTCTTTAAGTCTTTATACCAAGAAAATCTAAAGGTTTTATGCTAAAACGATTTAGAGATATAGAGTAGTAGCTTCGATGTCACAAATAGTCAAACACGCAGCGACTTTATTAACTTAACTTACGTAGAAAGTTCATGCATGCATCAATTAGGAATAAAATCAAGCATGCAATGTGAACGTACAACTTAATTAACCCCCTTTAAATTAATTCTATAATTATAGACAATTAATAATTTAAAATTTATTACGGAGTACATGATAATGCACTAAGTGACCCTCTAGAAACTAATAACGGAATCAAGAATCAAATCTATTTCAATGGATTGCAGAACCTTAGCTTCTTAATGAAATGAATATATAAAAGTTTAATATCCTCTTATTCCTTTTATTGTACGGACTACTATTTCTTTTTTTTAGTGTAAAAGAAGTTATAGAGGAAATTTTAGTACAAACGGTATTTTTTTAAAACAGATCATAAGTATTACCTCTCATAATTTTACCAACTAAATCAGTTGACATCTACAATAATATTACAGTCTACGGAGTACTATTTAGGAGTGAATTACATTCTAAAACAATTTATATTAAAGCAGGTATAAATTTACATTTGGAAATGAGAGGACCCGAGTAAATGGTATCGACTATCGAGTATTGGTACTACCCTCTTAATATCCTTATATAAGGTCTAGTAAATCTTACATGTACGGAGTATATGTTATATATAAAAAGTAGTACCACTCGATAATGCCCTATCATTATCGACTTATTGTTTACATTTCTAGGCTACATGGCAACGTAACATAAATTGATGACGACAAATCGTGTGCATGACATAGACGACAGAACTGTGAACATACGAATGCCTGTGATTTCTCCTCTGATTTCATGACTTAATCATATGTGGTTGATTTTCTTGGTGTAACTTATAATTGGAACACCTCACGTGTGACTAAGAACTTTTGACTGCTGTTTTTTTAGTCAAATATAATGATTATAACGATATAAATAGGTTAATATGGTAAAATATCAAGTGAAATTCGTAGAATTCAGCCTAAATAATAAAATGATCAATTCATATTCTACTAACTTTATATTGCTCATATTATGATAACATATTGATCAAAACATTTATTATTTTTAAATACGCTCCTAATAGCAGCATATTTAATTTATACATGAAAATAAATTTAATTGTCCTACAATCTGCTAATTATCAAACGGTACACACTTTTTCTTAGTTCTACTAATTTAATTTGAGAGTCCGACATGCAGGTTACAAAATCTGCTGAACATGTTCTGCTAACGTTATTGTTATCGTTATCACAAATCTACACTCTATCGTTTGCTAATCAAAGTCATAAACTTAATAAAACAATTAATTATAACCCTAGAAGAGCATATATACTGTATACATACACCAAATAAGACTAAAAAAACTTTCTTTTTCAATTTCAATAATATATTTAGCCATCACTTTGACTCAAGACTCATCCGCTAATCAAATATCCAGGTACATTGGACTTATATAACGTTAAAATTCAAGTCCTCGTATTTTATCGAACCTTCTAATAAAAACAACGTGCCAACATTTCTTATTTATCGTACGATGTTACACATGTATTAATTTGCACCACCCATTTTTATTTCATGCACTTTTTACTTTTTTTGATACGTAACTCTTTATATACGTACGTTACCTAAGTCTTTGTCACCCATGCAAAAACATTTCTTACAACAAATTTAAAACTTAATTAATTACACTAATTTAAGAAAAAAAAAATGGAGGATGATAATGTTGGAAGTGGAGAAGTTAAGTATAGGGGAGTAAGGAAGCGTCCGTGGGGTAAATATGCGGCTGAGATTCGTGACTCAAATAGGAATGGAGCTCGAGTTTGGCTTGGTACGTTTAATACAGCTGAAGAGGCAGCTCGGGCATATGACCGAGCTGCCTATAATATGAGAGGTCACTTGGCTATACTTAATTTTCCAAGTGAGTATAATTTGCCACGTGGTGGTATTACTTATGCGGCCGGAAGTTCGTCTTCATCATCGACTAGGGGTGGCGGCCGTGGACGTGGTCAAGAAGTTTTTGAGTTTGAGTGTTTGGATGATAATGTGTTGGAGGAGCTTCTTGATTATGATAATAATAAGGGCAAGAAGAATTGAATGAGGGATTTTATTAAGGGTTTTATATTTTTCTTTTTTTTTTCCTTTTTTACCATATTAATTTAGTTTAATTTAATTGTTCTCCATAATTTTCAATCTATATATTGCCTAAGATTGAAATTTAAAATGTACTCCGTATTCTCAGAGCAGATTCTCTATCCCATTTCATGTTTCATGCATCTTGTGTCCCATTACTGCTCCTAATGACACACTAGCACTTTGTTATATAATGTTACCATTTTTTTTTTTTTAATTGTGATGTGTCAAGATCTTAAGGGGATGGAACGTAAAAGTGAGACAAGTAACCTCTACTCCCGTATTCTCTTTGTCCTGATTAATTTTTATCATCGTTCGAAATCTTTTATGCAAATTTCAGATAAATATTGATCAGAATGGAGAGAGTATAATGGGAATATTGTTAGGGTTGTAACTCGAATGATTGTTTAGTATTTAGCATATCATTTGGTTAGGTTAGTTTTCGATATTTTCCTAATGTTGTTCTATAATGACATATTATTGGTTTTAATTAGGTCAAAAGTTAAGAATATGGCAGTTGGAAATAGGTCAAATAGCACCATAAATATACCAACGGATCAGTTTGATTAAGACGGGATATGTATTACTGATTTACTGTATGGTATAAGTGTTATAGTTATGTTCTCATACATGCATGCATGGATTTTTCTTCTCTTAAAACAGTAGTTGAGACTACGGTCTTGTGCTCATGTGGGTTCATTGATGTATTTTTAAAGTTTGCTACGTGTAAGTCAACAAGCTCAGTTAAAGTAAACGAGCTATAGTCCTTCCGTCTCGGTCATTCGTTAATCTTTAATTAATATAATAGTCAAAATCGAATAATTTGTATATGACAAATTCTCATTTAAGACGGGTATATATCCGTCTTAACCTTAAAACTGGTCAACAAATAAGACAAAAACAGAATGTATTGAAATTAGCAAGTTAAAAGGGTTCTCCCATTTGTGCAAGCGGAGTTTTATTTAGCCCGTTTTATTCTTAAAACGAATATAACCCGTTTAACCGTCTTAAGTAAGACCTATTATTTATGTATAGCTTATAACGAAATAATTACAGAAGAGAGTAGAGAGTATTACTTATTTGAGGTTTCTATCCTAGCCTTGTTAGTGAAAACTGTTATCTATAGGATGTGTCATTACTCCGTGTATTTGACTCGAATTTAGACTAAATTGAAGCTTGAGTTACGAAAGAAATTAAAACATATTTTTTGTAGTCGAGTATAAAATGTTGACTATATTTAGTTTTTTTTGTTAAATTATACTACTCTTTTTAAGTTGGATTTCTCCCCGTAGATGTTAATTAACTTAATTTATAAACTCATGATTTGAAATCAACCCCGTCAGCATCAAAATCGCCTTATAGCTCCCTTTACACACACAAAAAAAAAACGGAATAAAAAACTAAGTTGGATCCCTTCCCCATATGTCCCGAAGCATCATTTCAATTTTACGTTGAAAAGCAAAAAAAAATTAGAGTAGAAGCATGCATCAAACTTTTTTTAATCTTTTATCACAAATGAAGAAAAAATTGGACGATTATCATTATTTTACGTTTATAATACAAGCTAAATACGAACCAAGGATGTCTTAGTCTAGTGGTTAAGACGGAGGTATTGTGGACAATAGGTCCCAGGTTCGAATCCCCCCTCCCCTTATTGTAATGCGACTATGTGCGCGCTTCGTAAAACCGTGAAAAAAAAAAAAAAAAAAAAAAAAAAAAAATACAAGCTAAATACGAGGTACTTACGATAAATGTGTGTGTTTCTTCTTGGAAGTCCTTTTCTAGAGGTTGACATGTAGACGCAATTTTTTACCATGGTTCGTTTTGATTTTTTAATTTGTTGCGTAATGTGCACCTCAAGTAATCATGAATTATGATCAAATAAGTCAACTTAAGTTTGGCCTTAATTAGAAATTAGTGCTTGGAAATTTTTTCATAATTTTGCACTTTAAAGTTGATGGGAATCAACCAAAGTTGGCTGGTGTGAGTGGTAAGGGCTCTCATCTCTTAAACAAGTGGTCAGGGGTTCGATTCCTGACTCTTGCGAATGAAAAAACCAAACTTGGGAGGGGTCAACCCATTAAATTGCCTTCGACTCGAAGGAGATCGCCCCATTGTCGGTAGGGATACTCCCAGTCAACAAAAAAAAAAAAAAAAAAAAAAAAAAAAAAAAAAAGTTGATGGGAATCATATTATCAATTGAATACACTAACTTATATCATTATATTTTTTTTAAAAGTCGATGTCTCGTGAATATAATACTCTGTATTAATGTATTATACATTTCACCTGACTGTATGAGTTCGAGTCTTCTGTATTTCCTCCATCTTCGTTCCCTTCCATAATTCCATTTATGGCTAAGGATTTTGATTTTGAACGATCAACCAATCATATATAATTTCGAACAATGGATCTTGTAGGTTATTAGAGGAAATTAAATAAACATCTCTATTTTTTTAGGCAATGAAAATGATCCAGATCTCTATATGACGATGCTAATATAAATAGTATTATTGAAACACTGAGACATCGAAGTACACACTCTTTTATTAGACATATGACCTGTCTAATAAATAGTTGAAATTGGAGTTGTTCAACATGACGGGCCAACCCACCACGCTCGGTATAATTGCCCAGTATTCTGCAACCTGACACAGTCCTGCGGGCTGCGTCATCCGTGCGCCCGGTTAGTGCTGCTATTTCCTTGGCCCGCGTTGGTCCCAACACTAAGAAATATGATAAACAGGGGCCCCAGCCTGGTCTGGGTCGTTACTTGGAGAACTGGGCTGGGGCCCATTGAACAGGCCCATTGAACACCACCCAGTTTTGGCCCGGCCCAGGTATCCCTTAATTGGGCCATACTTGGTCTATTAGCCCTCAGCCCGACCCGGTCCATCCCACCATGTCCAGGCCCATTGAGCACCCTTAGTTGAAATTTGTTATCTAGCGGTTTACGGGCTTATGCTGGAGTACAATGAAGCAAGGCCCATTATGGCCCTACTATCCAAACCCTGACTATACTATGAGGCCAGGTGGAGCCCAAAAACAAATTATAAAGTATGTGGGCTTGTCCAATTCTGTACTAATATACCAAAGTTACTACTAATTAACATACAGTAAATTTTATACGGATAATTAGATCATATGGTTACAAAATTTATGTATAATTATCGTATTATATGAAGGGAAATGATAAATACAATCCAATAGGATTAAATTACACAATGAATAAATTACACATGAATCAATGCAACTAATGCATGTATTAAGTATTGAGTTGTATTTATTATTTCCCTTATACTCCGTATGAATTATGAACATTTAGAATGCTTTTAATAAAACATTTTGAATATAGAAAATAAACGGTCCTTATCGTATTAGCCTGAAAGAATAAGGCCTAATTTAATTCTTCTAGGGTCAACATATATAAGCTATTCACATGGTTGTGAATGAGAAGTAGGTTGTGTTACTTATGTATATGAAGTTATAATAGACTAGCTACATGCATGTCTTATACGGGCGAATATAATGCTGACGGAATTTAAACTTCGATCATGAGTACCACTAGGGTTAAGACATGGACGAATATAATGCTGACGGAATTTAAACCTCGATCACGAGTACTACTAGGATATTATTATAAATACGCGATAAATTAGTAAAGTGATGAGTATCATAGGCTTCATAGGCAACTTGGGTATTTGGATAACAATGAAAACATACAACTAGGTCAGATGAAAACATACGAATGGAGGCCAAATTATTTGAATGTGTGTACGCATCAAACGTCGTCGCCTAATAACAATAACAATGTCAACGCTCTATATTTGTTATAAGCTTGTACATACGAAAGTATGTGTTAAAGCATTGAGATTGATCCGTAATTCCGTATGTAGCTCTCTCTACTTTACATCAACTTGACAATAATTTACATACCACATTAATTAACGATTACTCTCTCTGTTTATGTCAATTATTATTCTTTGGTTTTCGCACAAAGACCAAGGAAAGATGAGGGACAGGGGCTAATTATAAGATAACAAGTAGACCAACTTAGGTGTGAATGATCAAATTGCTCATCAAATATAATCCTAAAATAGAAAGGACAATAATTGACTGAGACACACCAAAATAAAATAGGACAACAAATGACCGGGACGGAGGGAGTATTATCTAGGGATAATTAACTCAAACAAAGATACATATACATACCAATAAGTTCTAGGGTTAAGAAAAATATACAAATATATAAGTGTAATACGTTTTTTTTAGACTTAATTTCAGTTCATATTTGTTCATATAAGCTCTGTTTAGTTCAATTCAGTAATTTCCGTCAGTTCAGTTTAGTTCAGTTCAGCTCATATATTCACAAGTTAACTCTCACTTTAATTCAGTTAAGTTTCATTAAAGCTTAGTTCAGTCCAGTTCAGCTCTTTTCGACCAAAAATAACAAGTTTAGTGATAACAATAACAAGTTTAATGGTGAAATTTTGATATACCCTTAAAAATCTTTCCATAATTAGCTTGTTCACACGTTAGAAAAACCGTTAAAATAAACCTAACTTCCGTCATTATTGTTACAAGTGTTATGACTATGTATGAGAATTAAGATGTATATATGCCATTTCCTAATTTTAACGAACTTTGTCTATTAACTTATTTCCTCTTTAGATTACTTTTAAAGTTGTCTTTATGACTTTCAATGTATGTACTATAATATCGTTGTTCAACGGACCAAAAGAAACTAGTGAAAAATAGAGCAAAATGTTAAGAAACTATTTGTTTGTTTTATTTTTTAATTATTATTATTATTATTATTGGACCACTTTGAAAATATATTCAAGGGGGGATGTATATGGATCATTTGAATCACCTATTCAGCTTGTCAATTTTTTATTGATGTTTAATTAATGGAAAATGAAAGCGAGAAGGATCACTAAAAAAATACTCGTAATTATTTTGTAATTATAAGACTATTTATAAGTGATATTAAAATCGATGTTCTTAAAAAGAAATTATTAATATCATTCCTCTGAAATGAAAAAAAAAAAGGAAAAAAAACTATGTAAACTTTTACGTAAGGTGATCTTACATAATTTCTCTTCTGAAAAAAAAATAAATATTTTCAAATGATTATATCAATTTATAATATCATACAAATTAAACGACATTTGCAAGATATATCAAATTTGACGAAATATAAATTAAACAAAACAAAATTTCTAAAGTTAGGATTATATTGTTTGCTTAAGCATAGACTCAATTTTTGTTGTTTTTAATAGGTGTCTTCCAGAATTTTCGAAAAAAAAATTAGTTTCAACTGTTTCGATATATAGATTGTATAGTCGTTAATTTGACGACATATATACAATCCGGAGTACCATATAGTGTAGTTTTTGGTGAAGAGAGGACCCGTAGTCGCTATCTTTGTTATACAGTGGGTAAGCCTCTGGAGTATACGTGATAGCCTGCAATCACGTATACCAGGTAGCCATCCAACAGTGACATGCTCGACGTCTATAAGGCATAGTCTCAGGCTTTAAACACTCCACAAGGTTACTCTAGGCAAAGTTTGAATCTGAGTCATTGAAAATATCACGCAAATTTTAACCATTAGACTTCAGATCACCCCGCGGACCAGAGTACCATATATTAAATCATTAAGAGTCAAGACTTATCTTGTACATACATTGAACTATGGAAGAACCTATCAAACCTATCATTATAATTTTATGAAAATTTGGGACTTACCCCATTTAGTTATTGACATAGATTCCTTATTTTTTTATAAGTATTTACTACTTTACCATGCATTGTTACTTCTAACTTCTAAGAGTTCCTAATTGTATTTGTTTCTTATACGGAGTATAAAAATTCCAAAAATGTCATAGTCATATACTCATTGTCCGGGGTTGGCATCAATCCAGCAGTCATTTTAGATAACCAAAATAACATTCACATGAATCCATTTGCCATGCATAAAAAGGGTTTTTAACTCAAGTTTTCAAGGTTCACGATTATAATATGGCATTATGATTAATGGACAAGTATTAAATCATCCGGAATTTAAAAAAATACTGTATTTCATATTAAGATATCGTCTCTTTTGAAATTTAGGCTAATTGAAAGTTGAAACCAAAAATCTCACTTAGATGATACTACCTCTATTATGTTGAATTAGCTCCACATGCCTACAAAACGGGCTGATGAGGCTAATTCAATAAAATAGAGGGAGTAGTAAACTTTAGGAATATTTTGAACACTAAAAGGTGATATATTTTTTTAAGATCAAGTTTTGTTTACAAAATATATTTTTGACGAAGTTTAAACTAAGGTTAAAAGTAACACCTACATCAATTTTATCAACTAAAATAGTTAAGAACTGCGAAAATTTTCACCCGTGAACTGAAATTTCATTATATGGAGTATATAATTACATACCCACCAAACTCTATAAGCCAAATATACTTGAGACTACAAAGAGAATTGTTGTGACATTTTAGAGAAAAAAGATTAAGCATTTGAGGTAGTACCTCAGACCTTGTAGTTTTTGAGCATATGCACATTTTTTTTGAGCATATTACCATTTAGAATAACTATAGTTTTTGAGCAATATTATATTTTTTTAGTGTAATGTTTTAGTAAATGTGCTCAAAAACTTTATACTAAAGCAGAACTCAAAAACTTTAAAATAAAACTCAGAAAATAAACAATAAGAGGTACTACCTCAGATATATAGTCTATGAACTGGACATTTCAGTTTGTATCATGTGATGTTATTAAATTGAATATTTATCATATTGACATAGTAAGTTCCATAAAATAAAATTAATATTCATATTACATTAATTTTTGTGGGAACTAATATTACATTAATGGAGTATAATATTTACATGTTTATGTATTTAGATGAACACAGATTCTAGTTTATAATCATTGTAAATGAAAATTATTAATTATTTCATGTTAATTAAAATACTCCGTAATTGTTTTACCTTCTTATTATGAGTTACATTATTTACGAGTATTTAATAAGTGACTCTACTATTACAACTACAAATACTACCCTACAAGATTATTATTGTCCTTTTCTTTGAGTAATAATTATAACCCTACAAGATTATTTAATTTGGGTGTACGTAATAATTGAATAAAACAATACTTCTATAATCTATAACTAAAGAACCAAACAAGAACATGCATGACGGCTCAAATCGATAAACTTCCTGTTTTTTTGAGTCATGTTGTGTACGGTCACAATGGATTTGTAGAGCTTCTTAACACACATTCATATACTTTAGATTAGTTTACAACATATTAGTAGTAAGTTAGTTTCAATTATCTTTCACGTGATCGACTTCTCAATTTCCCGGTTTATTTATATATTCTAAATTAATTGTCCCGTTTTTATTGATCACGGTTTGTTTTCGTTAAGTATGTACAAGCTTATTAAGTTGCCATTTATATCGTCATGTGCACATAACCTTTTTTCTTTTTAATTTCATACAGTATAATACTCTCTCACTCGTTTTTTTATAGCTTTCTACAAAGAATTAAACGTAAAAACATTAATAATAATAATAAATGACGCACTTTATAAAAGTAAAAAGTATTAAATTATTAAGCTAACCACATACTCCCTCCATTCAACTCCACTTTGCAACATTGCTTTTTGCGCGGGTATTAAGAAACGGATTAAAAAAACTATTAAAAGTACATAGGGAAAGGGAATGGTGGGGTTAAAGATATTAAAAAAATATAAAGGTGAGTTTTATGGTGGATTTGTGTGGGGTATAAATGGCATTTTTTGTAAATATAGATTTTCAATAAGGATAGAAAGGTCTTTTACATGTCCAAATAAGGAAACTTGTAAAGTGGAGTTGAATGGACGGAAATAGAATACTTGTAAAGTGGAGTTGAATGGAGGGAGTATATGTATGTAGACATGTAGTTGACCCAGTCATCCAAGAAAGATTAGTGGAGACACTCACCCCTCTAATGGATGACATTTTTGAAAATTTATATTCTTTATATTCTTTTATTCAAAATTAAATACCTTATTTCATTACTAATTCGTCTCTTAAAATTTTCCGATCCTAACTTCCACCATCGTAGGTGTTCTAGGAACCAGCCCGCCATAGCCAATAGCCTAGGTAGGTCATATTAAGGTGTTGACGTGGCCCTATAAGTAGGGGCCCACTCCATGATTTCCTATGACTGTGTATTAAGTCATTGACCAAGTCTTGACGGCAAATAGTCCTTTAATTTGGTTAACTTTTTTTATTTATTTTTCTTTTAAATGCTCTTTTTTTATGAATGAAAATACTCTCTAACTCACAGAATTTTTAGTATATTAATTTTTTTTTCACCTTATTTATATACTTTTATCATATACATACTCTTGTTTGAATTCATATGCCCTAAATTTATCGTATCACGATTAGAGTTTAAAGATTGGCAGTTCAAACAGTCTCATCATTATCCGTATGTATGGTTAAAGTTCGGCTCTATCTCAATCACGCGAGCTTTATATTTTAGGAGTTTTAACAATATCAACAGGATAAGTTTTAGTACCAGACTCAACTCGATAATGTACGATAATTTCTTTTTATTTATATTATATAATGATGTCCATGATTTTCTTCTATAATATCCTCGATCCACCAACACCAAAACAAACCCTAGGTATATGAGTATATCGTTTCCCACAACTTTCCATCGTGTTATCAACGATTATTGTTGATCTAAATTTATTATTTATGCCAATGCAGAACAACTAATTAAGCCATGCATGCACGTAACTACGCCCATGTTCGATGAATTAAATAATTAATGCTATAAAGATTTTGATAAATAATTAGAAAATATAAATATAGTTAGCTCTATAATCGTCAAAACATAAATAATACGGAGTAGGACGGAAGTATCTATTTTAAACTTAAAACGGTTCAAATAACACAGATAAGACAATAGCATATAGAAATGCAGAATGTCTAGTTATTAGCAAAATAAAATATGTCCTATTCATGCAAATGAAATGTGATTTGTTCGTGTTAATAGTAAAAAGGATATATTCGTCTAAGAAAAGACTAATTGAAACGCAACAATCTAAGTTATATACAGTAAAATATACTAAGGTTCGTGGTCAAAATTAACAAACACGGGAATAATAAATGAGATAAAGCCTAAAGGTAACTAATTAAATGCAATAAAAATTAAAAAGTATCGTCCTAAATTATAACATCAGAAAAGACAAGCAAGCGTGATGAAATGGTTCAGTGAATGTAGGATTGACGACTAATATCAAACATTCATGGACCAAAAAGGTAAATAATATTAATATCTCTCCACGTACGACTGAGTTTAGTTTTTTGGTCTTAAAAGTTAAAAGCATGCTTTCACTTATAATAGTCCATGTAAATCAAGTGATACCCGTTAGACCAACAAAAAGATGATGACTATAAAAGTAGTTATCTTCTTTAAATAGACTTGATAAAATTGACCCGATTTAATTAACTAGGTTGATGTGTACTTGGTAGGGCACAAATATCATTGATATGAATAATTGACCCGACATCGTTTAATTCGATTATGTTCCGGGTTTAATTCCAGAGCAGATATGTGCTACCACTCGTAGCTCGTAGAATGATGTCCTTGCTTGAATCCTCCTTGCGGTCTCCTGAAACGATGAACAAACTGAGGGCTCGGCTTTGGCCGAGCGTACTCACTCCGACGCTCAAGTCAGTTAACTTAGAGAGGTAAGTTGTTGTTACTTGGCTAAGAGTATAATGTAGAGAGATAAGGAAGATATTACCAGATGAATAGTGGTTATTAGGTTCATTTTTTTGTGGATCCTTTCCTCAATGAAGGTTGAGGAGTATTTATAGACTTTCACCTTTTGTCACGTAGTGGCCAAGTGGCCAAGTGGCTAGCAGGTGGAAAGACTGATCTACCCTTGGCCGAGTGACCAATGGCAGGCCGGCGGGCCCTATTGACTCACCGCCGAGGGGTCTTGGATATGAGTACGCGGGTATGTGTCATTTGGCGAGTTGCCATGCCGAGACCAGCCGACAGTAGATGGGTCGCATTGGCTATTTGTCTAAGTCGTTGACTTGCTGTGGATATTTTTGACCTTGCTCAATATGTTGACTTGGTCAGCGGTGCAGAATATGCCCCATCAGATTAGAATGCTCATTGTCGCATTATCGACATAATCGTTAAATAACTTGATAATAAGCAACATATTTAAAATGACCGAATTTGAAATGACTCGATCCAGCCCTAATTCTTGCATACCTTAAACGACCCACCCGAATTAACTAGCCTACACTCGATCCAGTTAACCCAACCCAACCTTGCCAGATTTAGTCGTATATCTCAGAAAAAATATAGTAACGGTTTTTACGTATTTTTACCTATTGTATTCATGTTGACAACCTGACAATATAAGAGATATTCAGAATAACCTAATGATTTGAACATTTTTCGATAGTGAATTATTATATTAGTTTTATTTTTATTTTAAAAAAATCTTAATAATTCCAAAATAAATTGCATAGATTTTTTTATTATGATGTCACTTGAGCAAGTGAGCTATATATTTATACATCCGTACAAGTTATTATATGATCATACTCCGTATTCATTATCATTATTCAGCTGCCATCTCATGACCTGGCCGCCAATCTTTTTTTGACCCACGTGTTACATTTTTATCTAACAAAATAATCGATAATGACCCTTTCAAATTAAATTATTACATCTTCATGCAAATCTCTATTTATTATTATTAACTTAATATGACTATTTTTGGACCGCCCTCCATTTTATTCGTCTATATATATAGGCAAATTCATTATTTGCATACTACATTTATAACAGAAACTACACAACTTAGACTAACACACCAAAAAAAAAAAAAAAAAAATACTATGAGCTCATCCTCTTCATTTTATGATTCATCGTCCTCGGGATCGATCTCATGGGATGATCAATTTAATTTTCAAAATTGTCTCCCATTTAACTTTAATGATTCCGAAGAGATGTATCTCTTCGAAATGTTGGCAACTGTGCCTGATACCACGACCACTACCACTACCACGACCAGTATTAACTCAATTCGAGTTAAAGAAGAGGAAGTGACATCTACTATGAATAGTAATAGTAATAGTAATAGTAATAACGTTCTGGTTGAGACCAGGACGTACAGAGGAGTAAGGAAACGTCCATGGGGTAAATTTGCAGCGGAAATAAGAGACTCGACTAGAAATGGAGTTAGAGTATGGCTAGGAACGTTTGATACGGCTGAAGCCGCGGCTTTGGCTTATGATCAAGCTGCGTTATCGACTAGAGGATCGACAGCTGTCCTTAACTTTCCGGTTGAGATAGTTGAAGAGTCGCTTAAGGAGATGGATTATAAGTTTGGTGACGGGTGTTCTCCGGTTTTGGTCATGAAAAACCGGCTTTCTATTAGGAAAAATAGGTCAAATTTGTGTAAGATGAATAAAGAGATTAGAAGAAAAAACAATAACACAAATAATAATGTGTTTATTTTTGAAGATTTGGGTTCGGATTATTTGGAGCAACTATTAGCGGAAAGTGAAGGCATTTAATTAGTTTTATTATTGTGTTTATAGTTTAATTTAATACTTCCCGTCCCGGTCAATAGTTTACATTTACGTTATTTTCTCCTCACAAATATTGGAAATGTAAACTATTCACTGGGACATAGGAAGTACCATTTATTGATGTTAGATTATGTGAATTTAATGATATTTTTTCATAAACTTTTTAATTGGAATATTATTTATTATCTATTTTTAGTAAATGCAAAATTAAGTGAGATTACGATGGTGAATGTGATCTTGGTTGTAGTTATCTATCTAGTCGGGTCAATTTATATCGACCCTACCAAAAAAAAATAATGCTACTAGATTATTGTCATCCCGACCTCAGCACATTACCTAAGCAAACAATCGCTAAATTTTCTGTCACGTACAATTATGTTGTATTATATTTCTTTCCTTTCAGTTAATAGTTATATTATGTTTGAGTTTCTTCAAAACTAAACACAATATAAATATTGATTGGGATAGGAGGAGTAAAATTCTAATATCACGTGCATTCATCTCATTTATATTATCTTTGATGGTAGAAAATTTTCGGGTAGTTCATATTCAAACCCTATCAGCATTAAAATCTAATAGAATATAAATATTATAGTTAGGCTTTAATCATTAACTCAAGGTTTTGATTGAGATGTTTCATCTATTAAAATCGTTATCTTAAACAGCCTAAAAAAGAATAGTCAAATTTCAATAGCTTTGACCATAACAATCAACTATGAACAATGAAATAAATACTACCTCTGTTTTTGTATATATGACATTTTATTTTACGAGGTAAGTCTTTAACTTGAATATATACAAAAATGTATTTGCATTATCCTTTTTGTGTGTGTTCTTTTTCACTATCAGGTTTCATGAGAGACCGTCTCCCACTAATTTAGTGGGAGACATAATAGAGAAAAAATAAATTGAGTGGGTCCCCCACCCCATCATGTGAGAGGTCTCTCAATAACGCTATTGAGAGACCGTCTCTCCGGAGTTTTTGTGTTTCACTATTTAGCTACAAATTAAAAGTTGCAAGTTGATTAAAGTCGAGCATAATTTGAAGATAAATGGTGGGTACCAAACAACCAATAATCATCAACTTTATAGCACTGTTTAAGCATAATGATTTTCATAATTTACTCAAACTTGGAGTATTATATATGGCCCATTCTATAAGCTAGTAACATTATTGAATTTATGCATAGTTTATTATTGTAGATGACCGTCATATAATGCAATAATCGACAGATAAAAAGGAAACATTTTACGATTAATTACGATTAATAAATGACCATTTTAAAAAAAAAAAAAAAAAGTCACTTGATAATAATAAAATGATAATTTTAGCATAAAATAATTACGGAGTACATTTTTTTTATAAAATAATCGCTTTTTATGTGGTTGCATAGTTATAACTTATAATTTGTATTATGCATTTTCGACTTACTTTACGTAGCTAAGGTCTACGGATCTTATCTTTAATTTGCCAAAGTCTATAAATTAATCTATAGGATCTAATACTCATTGCGACAAATTAAATAATGAATTAATCAGACAAAAACGTTAATAGTTCGTTGTATAGTTCGCATGCAATAATGCGCATGCATACCGAAGTAGATAGGGTAATTCTTGTATAATCGATTTTACAATAAAACATGGTACTATAATTTATAGCGAGTATAAGTATTCATCATCGTCTATCTCTTTCATAAAAATAAAGATGTGTTTATTAACTTATTATGGACTGTCTAGATGTATAGTTGTTTTGTTCGAGTTTTTCCGCATAATTGACTAGATGAGTGTTTATCATCGTTTATTTCTTTCATATAAATTGAACGGTGTACAAGACAATAAAAAAAAATGAAGGACGTTGGACATTATGATTTTCCAAAATTAGGGTGCCAAACTAGATGTGTACATTAAAATTATTCACAAATTTCTCATTTTATATTTTCTTAACTTTAAACGGAAAAAAATGTGCCTACTTTATAATAAAAACTGATCATTTAGAAATAAAAACATATATTTAAAATTGTCATCACTTTCTAACAATAATCTGGTGATAACATTTTATCATAAAATGATCACTTATTATCCGTTTTAACTTAAAACAGATAGATACCAACGATTCGAAACGAGATTTCTTGAAAAATATTTTAATAGTACAAATGTCAAAATTTCGGGTTGTTGGTCATAATCATAAGGATCTTGTGAAACAATTGAAAGTGTATATGTTAATATGTACCTTAAGAAAGAGCCAACTAATGATCTAAGAAATAATCTTAGGGTTGCTTTCTTTAATCAGTAAATTGATTGTTAACATTACGTTTAGAATTGGATCACTTATTTTGGTCAAATGATGTTACGTCTTTGGCTACTCAGACTTGACTTTGCATGTCTCTTTGTGACTTTTTGTTTCTTAATTTCAAGAATAATAAGCTACTAATTAATCTTAGCTCACTAAATTTTCTTGCTCTTTATATAGTACATAGTTATATATACTTACTCCGTCCCGGTCATTTGTATACCTTTGGTTTCGTGCGTATAAAGATCAAGAAAAGAGGAGACGGTCAATTAGGTGATGAAATATGGATCAAATTGAGTGTGGAGCTCAAATTGCCCATCAAGGCATTTCCAAAATAGAAAGGTAAACAATTGACTAAGATACCAAAATAAAATAGATAAACAAATAACTGAGAGGAAATACTTACCTACATAATCGATCTTAGTTCACTTGTCCCCTTCATAAAAAAAAATATCGTACAAAGTTTGGCGAATTAACAATGTAATTGATCGAGTGAATACAAAAATTCTTAATTTTTATCTATACACTTCATTTTTTCAATAATTAGCAGGGACGAGTGGACGACCGCCCCTACTAGCTAGCCTCATCTTAGCTCCACCACAAAAGTAAAAATTATTATAATTAAACTGTAGCAGAAATGCCAGCTTACATAACTTATAAAGTCACTGAGTTGTAATACTCGCAACATAAGTTTAAAACGTTAGTATTACCACCTTTGAACTCTTTTTACACCAAACAACGTTAAATAATCTGGCAGAGCTAAGGGTAACAGGGATGTTAGAGCATCCGCAAAGGTGGGGAGGTGCCTCCCCATATGTACTCTCTCTCTTCAAATGGGGAGCCTCATTATTGCACACACTTCCCCTTAATTAGAGGCTCCACCATTTGTAGGGGAGGTTCTCATATGAAAAAGTGGGCCAAGTTCTATTAAAAAGTGGACCAAATATATTCATGTGAGATCTTGTTTGATTCGTCTTTACGAGTACATTAAAAATATCGAACTTTTATAATTTTTGCAAATACGTAGCTAACGATATTTACCGCGTAAAACACGCGTTGACAAACGTGAAAAAGTAAAGTGGTAAAGTGGAGTTGAAATGGGGAACCCCATTGTTGCAGAGATGTACTTATGAAATGGGGAGGTTAAATGAAAAAGTTAGTGAAAAATTAGGTGGACGAATAAGAAAAGGAAAGAGAAAATATGGGGAGCCCCATTGTTGCGGATGCTCTTTATGTGTTCGGCACTACTGACGGTTAGAAGTTTCAAAGTATTTAGTTAACATTTTCCAACTTTATTCGAGTTTTCCTTATATCATTATTATCCTGCGTTTTTGCTAAAATTTTACGCCTCGCTGAATTCAAATCCTATCACCACACTTATTAAATAGTAGATAATTTAATAAACGTTGGCATAGTGTAAAGTAGCCTTGCATTTGATCTACAAATAGCATGCATGAAGTGAAGCTTACCACTTTTTTTTTTTTTTTTTTTTTTAAATTTTTTTTTTGTACTCGTAAAAGTGAAAGCAAAGGTTTGATATAGACATGGTCACGTGGGTGGTCATGGTGTTTGTAGAAATTTGGCTGCCCGCAACTGTGTAGTGTGTATACAACTATGATTGTGATTTATATTCGTCTTTTGCATGCATACAAAATTATTTGGATTTTAGCAATGTAGTACTACTAGTAAATAAAATGTAGAGAGATTACTATTATCGCAAAAATAAAAATAAAAATAAAATGTAGAGAGATTACTCAATAATTTACTACTTTATAGTTCTAACACTACTAAGTATGATTAATTTAGTAAATTACTTTGCTTTATTTAAATAGCACATCACGTTTCACGACATCATATGAAAATGAATCAAAATTGTCTATAAAACGATATTACACAAGATTAAAATTCTAATTTTTTAATTTGAAATTAACTTAATTGAATAAAATGAATAGACTAAATTGATCTGAAATGACCCGAGCTAAACTAACCGAATTAGAAAAAGAAAACGAGAAATTGACCTTACTATTCGGCGACTCGAGAAGTTTGTTAAATGTTGTCGACGATGAATAGCAATTGGGATTTAAAGTGGCTTCTTTGAACATATCAGTTAAAGCCCAAATAGACATGTGATCAGCCGACCTACTTGAAGTGTTGGGCCTCAACCCAGTGACCAATTCTAAAGCCCAAATGCTTCTTATCCAATGGAAATGAGCCCATGACAAGGAGAAATTCTTCTACTCCGTATGTATTTGGTATATCACGTGTCGTGATGATATTACAGATTTACAGTATACTAAATGTTCGATGAAGTGATATTACGGGTAACAATAAGATATATAAATTCGCAATACGTGCATTGATACTTCATTTGTTTAAAATAATTCAGTACATTTGAGGTTTTGAATAACAAATATTAGAGATGTGTTTTAACTGAATATATGAAGTTGATCTGAGTGACCTAAGAAACGGTAAAATAATATTCTTGTTAAGTTTACGGGTATGCTAAATGTCCATACGTAACTAAATATCATTTACAAACACGATATTGGCTTCATTTTACATCTTTATAGTTTTTCGTCATTGCTCACATGGAAATTTCAATCTCTATTTAATAAGAGGATACATACTACTAATCTACTATACTCTAAAAGCATGAGAAATAAATTAATATTATTCTCCATCTAATATATTTTTCTCTAAGCATGACAAATTAACTAACATTATTCTCCATCGAATATATTTTTCTCCAAACACGCGTAATTAAATTAAACATGCTGATTACGAAGTATAAGTTTTGAAAGCAATAATTTACAATCCTTCTTGATTTGAGACAAGTCCATTGCCCAACAACTCAACTTATTCTTAAAACATAATACCAAAAAAAAAAAATTAGTCACGAAACAACTCATAAATATAAGCAAGTACACATCTTTTTCTTAAGTTTTGAAAATTAGGTCGGGCTTAATGTTCTAACCTTAACCTAACTTAATTTAATAGGTTCTAATCAGTTAATCAGTTTAAGATTAAATCAGATATTCATAAACGAAAATACGAGTATAAGAGCTACCAAATCAATTTGCAGGCTAATTCCACCGACTCAAAAAGTTATTTACATTTTTATTTTTTCGTGAGAAATATATTAATTAAATGCAAATAATTTATTGAATCAAATGGACTCATAATCTATATATACTAGTATGGGTGCCCGGCTTCGCCCGGACTACCTCTATTTAGCATTAAAATATATTTTCAATTAACTAAAACTACTTTAAGTTGCATAACTCATAAATTTATCATTAATATATTTTTCTATGATACGGAATATATCTTAAAATTACAATGAAATAAATTATGAGACAAATTCACTACTTCCGTTATTAATATTTTATTTAAATCGATTACTTAGCTAATTTTTCATATATACTTCCTTTTGTTCTTAGAATTGTTAACTTTTATTACATTTGTTATTATTACTTTTATTTTCACTACTCCCGTCGTAATTATTGTTACTTTCACTACTTGTACATTAATATTGATAATTTCACTACTCCCATTGTTACTTCTGTTACTTTCACTACTCCCGCTCGCTGCTAATATTGTTATTTTGACTATTCAAATGAGTGATTATTATCATATTACTATATCCAATGTTATTACAATTCTTTTCACTACTAACATAATTACTTTTACTCTTTAAGTATCCAATGAGTGATTTACATATATGCATTAAATATATTACTTATATGCATTAAATTAATTAAATCGAAATAATTATGGAATATTATATTTTTTGGAAATCTAGCCTGATTTATTTACTTTTTAATAGCTTTCAAAATATAATATACTTATATCATATTTGTTTATGTTAAAATAATTAACATCTTTATACTAATTAATACCATAAGTGGGATATGTTTATTTTAAGGAAAATCACCATATTCCGGTGTTCTCTAAATTTATATTTCAACCAAAACTATGTAATATTTATATTGAAATTCCGTGTTCAGGTCCATCGCACAGTGCTATTGATTTAAAACTATATAGTATAATTAATTTGTATTTTTTATAGATTTATTTAATTACATTGAAGTCTTGGTTTCTGGAATTAATATATATAGTATTGATTTTATGATGATAATAATTAATATCATAAGTGTGCATGTTTATACTAACTAATTATTTTATTTCAAGAAAATTGACCATCTTCTAATCTTCTATAAATATTTAGGAAAATTACAGGCATCTTCTTTTTTTTAGTCTCCTTGAAAATGACCATCTTAATTAATTATTTTATTTTAAGAAAATTGACCATCTTAATTAATTATTTTATTTTAAGGAAATTGACCATGTTTAGGAAAATTACCAAGCTTCTATATAATTTAATTTTAACCCAAACTATATAATATTTGCATTGAGATCCCTTAATCGGGTCCATCACACGGTGCTATTGATTTAAAACTATATAGTATAATTAATTTGTATAACTTTTTTTAATTACATTGAAATCCCTTGGTTTCTGGATTTAATATATACTAGTATTGGTGCCCGGCTTCGCCCGAGCTACCAAAAATAAAAGAGAGTTTTTTCGAGCGATCTGAGAGCGTCCACATCATCAAAACTAAATTTAGGAAAGTATAATTTTTGATGTAAAAAATAAAGTGGAGAATCTTTTAATTATTATAATATGTATATTTCCTAAATTATATTCAAGTGATATTTCCAATTTTTATATCAAACTTTTACATTTCATTTGTCAAAAAAAAATCGTTAAAAAAATTATGAAAATAATATAATTAGCTTTGTGGTAAAAAATGTTATCATTAGAGTATAAATTTCATATTATTTGCACATATTAAAGATGATGTACTTCTTAATATGAAAACTTGTGTACTTTTTAGTATGTTTTGTCCCACATTGAAAAATAAGTAGTGTGGTGAACATACTACATATAAATAGTAGAATTGTCCCACATCGAAAGATTAGTATAAGGTGGGTGATTCTATAATTATAAATAGGAGGCATACTTGGAACTCAGGCATCAACCCAAAATCTTTTGAGTCTCTTAAGTATTGTCTTGGAGAGCTCTTAAAAGTTTATATCATTATATTTTCTACCTATAGATTTTATATGTCCCACATTGAAAATAATGTAGGTGTGGTAAATATACTACGTTTAAATAATATAATTAGAATTGTGTTAAAAAAACATTTATCATTAGAGTATAGGTTCATATCATTTGCACATATTTTAATTATAATAAAAAAAATAAAAAACAAACGTATGAATATTAATAGATAATATAGTATTTGCTTATTATTAAATCGGGTTGGATGTCGAATTAGGTTCAAAAAATACGGTGTACTTTTAAATATGTTATTCGTCTCACATTGAAAAATAATGTAGGTGTGATAAATATATACTACGTATAAATAGTTGAATTGTCCCACATCATAAGATTATCATAAGGTGAGGTGATCCCGTGATTACAAATATGATTTATCCTTGGAACTTAGGTATCACCCCAAATATATTGAATCTCTCAAAGTATACTTATTATATAAGAGACTTTAAACATAATCTTGAATTAAATGTTAAATTTTTAAAGTTGTAACATTTTTTTAGGTGGGAGAAAGATCGATAAAATGGTCAATATTATAACGAAAATTTTTTATGGTACCCTCGAATTTTGTTAGATTACACATAATATCCCTAATTTTAAGTTTGTACGTATAATACCCTTGTGTTTACTTTTTTCATAACGCCGTTACTCCTTTGAGTAACTAGATGAGTAATTAAGCATGTCATGCTATTTGTGTTTTGTTATTTAGATATTAAATGTTAGTTTATTAAATAAAATATGGATTTAAGAATTAGATGATGAAGTGTTTGTGTAATAGATAACAAAAGAAAAAGGCGTCAAAAGTCATAGGAGCAATGACATTATGACAGAAGTTGTCAAATGGTAATATGGGAAAGAAAAAGGTGAACACAAGGGTACCATTTGTAGAAACTTAAAATTAGGGGTACCATGTGTAATCTATCAAAGTTCAAGGTTACCATGAGAAATTTTCAATATTATAATGATATAGTTAATTAAATTTTCATTTAAAAGAGAGAGATATCCGTACCAATAAAACAATAAAGGGGGTATTATTTTTTAATTGTTATTTTATTGTCACGCCATCAAACTTAACGTCTATTTAACAGCCTTTATATTAGGGGGTTGTTGGGAAATGTGTCCTCAACAATAGTGCGATCATATGATTTAAATATCATTATTAAATCTCATTTTAAGAATACATGTGGGATGTAATATTTTACAGTCAACTGGTCCACACATATCGGTAATGATTGGCTGACTAGAGTTTGACATTCTTTTGTCGTGCGACGGTGGTGATCGATTGATCCCCTTAGGTCATACCTATAGGGAAATACTCTTAATTGATTATTTAATTAATCGTATACCGATACGAGTTAATTAAATTGCTTAAAATTGACGGATGATTTTGTGAGTATAATTTACGTATCTTATTGTAAATATGATTAAATGAGACACGGTCTAAGTAATCGAATTATTTTATTACTTGGATGAAATTATTGTTTACAGAAACAATTGAATCGGAATGAATAAATTATTATAAATACAGAATGTTGTAGTTTATAATTTGGAAACATTTTTGGTACAAGTAATTACGAATTACTAGTCGATTTTGTAAATGACATATTTTATGAGTATGTTGATTTTTAATATGTTAAAAATACATTACATTGTGACATGTCATGTAACATGTCACATGTGACAAATTTGACAAATGACAAAAATAAAATGGATTCTTCATTTTATGTCTAAAAACCGAAAATGGTAAGGGAGTGTAAGAGATGTATTGTGTTTTTATCTTGAGTGGAAAACACAATTATCATATCTAATTAGTAGCCTTGCACACCTACCTTTTAGAGAAGAGCAAAAATGAAATGCATTGGGCATTCTACCCAATGCATTTTCGGCCACTCCACAAGAAAAGAGAAGTGAGCTTTTCTCTTTGATCATTCATTCATTCTTCCCATCCAATTTTCTAGTGTAAGAAAATTCATCTAAAACTCTCTACATATTGTGAAATCTAGAGAAATAAAACTCACCTTATCTCCTCTCTTGACCGAAATTCAAGAGCAAAAATTACAATTTATATTGTGTCAATTTTATAGTAAAACCAATATTATTACTAGATCTAAATAATATTGGTTATTAAGAGATTCCTTGGGTATATGCTTTTGGGAGGGATTCTATACTTGAATCCTTGTTCTTCCATTTGGAGAGCTCAAGAACAAGAGAGAAAGGTGATCTCTCTTGTGCCCATAAGAACCGAAATTACAATGTAAGGGTGATTTCTTCTCTATTTTATTATATTGTTTGCATGCATAAAATCCGTATTTAATTTTATGACAAATTAATTTAAACATATATGAGTATGTTAGTATGTATATAGATCTACATTTCCTTCAGGGGTACCATGGGAAAAAATTGGAACTTCAAGGATACCATAAGCAGATTCTTAAAAGTAGGGGTAACATGGAAAATCTGACAAAATTAAGGGGTACCACGGGAAATTTCAGTATCTCAATTATGATAAAAAAAAATGAAGAAAAACAACGACAAATATTAATGGAGAGTACTTGATCATATTATTAAACTTAAATATAACTATTAGATATAATGAGTAACGATTAACCATATTCGGTATTCGGGATCTGGTTGAATGTTGAACTAAGTGCAAAAAAGATGGTGTAATTCTGAGTATGTTATTTGTCTCACATTGTAAAACAATGCAGGTTTGATGATATACTACGTATAAATAGTAAAATTGTCCCACATCAGAAAAATAATCCAAGTTTGGTGAATATATTACTTATAAATAATAGAATTGTCCCACATCGAAAGATTAGTATAAGGTGGGGTGATTATATGATTATAAATAAGAGTTAACCCACGTATTTATTAATTTTTTTTTTTTTTGAAAGAAATATTTTAATAATATGTAAACAAATCATTAGACATAGAATGTAAACATTAAACCTTTATCTTTTTTTTTTTTGCATTATAAATAAGTTAATTACCCCGTTGCAACGCACGGGCTTTCAAACTAGTAACTTTATAATTTAACATATGAACTCCTAAAATCATAAACAACTATGTAAGGATAAATCCAAGAGTAAGTCAAATCCAAGGGTAAGTCTTGTTTCAGACGAGTCACCGATTTTGACAATATTTTACAGCAAAATGTGACTACTTTTGGAAAAAAATGTCACCATAAGTCATAACACTAGTTAAACCATTATAGTTAATCTTAAAATAGTCTCAAAATCCTCTTATTATTTTTGATGGAAATAACCCGTCTCAAACAAGAATTTGGATAAAATCCAAAAGTAGAATTAATTTTTATTTTAAAAAGTGACTCAAGTCAACTATTTCTATTTCCTTCCCAAAACTAACGGCTCTTCCATCATTCATACATCACTCTCTACCGCGTAGCTCCACTTTCAATTCAAGCATAAAGTTCATCCCATCAAACAATTTATCTCAACTTTTCATTTTTTTTTATTCTATTCCTTAATTGCCCCACTTGATTTGATTTATACCCACTTTATTTATCTCAATTTACTTTATTTATTTATTTGTAATTAAAAATTGTAATTTTTCTTTGCTTTTGTTTCTTGCAAAGTTGGATGCTAGCATATATTCTTCCACACAAAATCACAATCAATATTGATCATTTCTAGTATAATTATACTAAAGTTTCAATCTTTATTGATCATTTATAGTATAATTATACTAAAGTTCAATCTTTAATGTTTTTTCCCACTTATTATTAATCAAAAATCAAAAATATAATTGAAGTTGTACTAAAGTTTCAATCTTTCATGTTTTCAACCACTTATAATTAAATAAATTATCATAATTATTATAATTATACTAAAGTTTCAATCTTTGATGTTTTTACCCACTTAAAATTAATCATTTTTATTCAAATTTTACTAAAGTTTCAATCTTTTATGTTTTTAACCACTAATTAATAATCAATAATATTGTGATTAATGGATTCTTATGTTCTTGATAGTATAATTAGTAGGTTGCTTGAAGTAAAGGGTAAACCTGGAAAATATGCTCCAATTTCTGAGAATGAAATTAGAAATCTTTGTATTTTTTCAAGGGTTATCTTCTTAAGGCAACCCAATCTCTTGGAACTTGGAGCTCCCATCAAAATTTGTGGTAATTTGTTCCTACTTTACCCTTTTTAGTTGATTTTTTTTGTTGTAATTACTGTTTAATTTTTGTTGGGTTTTCTGACTTTTGTTAATTACTTGTGAAAGTTTTGATCTTTAACTAGATAGTGGCATGGGTTTTGGTTGGTTTATCATAATAAGATTACAAGTTAATTGTATGATTAAATTGAATTTTTGTTTGATTGCTTTTTGTGATGTTTAACTTTGATGAATTAGATAGGAATTTCATATAGAATTTGCTTATTTTGTGGGATTTATAGCTAGCATAAATTTGTACTCCTTGATTGAAGACTTCTATGAATATACACAAATTCTCATTTGTGACTCGTCATAAGCTTGTGACGTCTCAAAGTCGGTTAAAATAATGTTAAAATGGGGAGGTGGTTGTAGGATGTTACAATTCACTTTTCGTCACAAGCAAGAATAGCCGATGAATATATGATTGAATCATGCTAGATTATAGACAGCTTTTATGATCAGAAATTATGCCTACTTTATTTCAGTGGAAGGGCTGAAGGAGCCAAGGAGGATTGGAGGGGATTTTTTTTAATGCTAACGGGATTGGAACGTATGTATCATGAGTATCACCCCTCATGACATATTAGCTGAACGTATGTAGTATTATGAGTTCTAATCAGTGGTGGAGCTAGGGGGGCTAGCAGGGACGATCGCCTCCCTAGCGGATGAAATTTTCGAAAGTTTTAGTTAAATTTTTCAAAAAAATAATTCGCGGGTGCCTTATGAAATTAGTCGTTCGCCCCCCCTAAGTTCAAATCCTGGCACCGCCATCTTGCTTGTTTAGATGTTTGACTGAAGGCCCATTAAGATTTATTCTTTAGTAAGCTTCATAGATGACTGAATCTATGATGGTGTTTTATGATTGGCCTAACCATGCCCTCTTGCATCAAACGCGTTGTAGGATTATAACGCCATGCTCGAGTTCTTGTATGAGTTAACTGGTTGTTATAGCACCCACTAGTTAGTGCCATTCTCGAGTTCTTGTATTGTCTTCCCAAGACTAGTTCATTGTTTTTAGTGTTTCATACTCAAGTGATTATGCGAAGTAGGAAAACAAAGGATAGCATGAGTTAGATGCGAATCTGAAGGTGGATTGATTGGTGGGTTAATCGTGAATGAAAGCTTAATGTGATTGTACAATATAAACGGGATGAAGAAAGTAGCAGTTTCGTATCATATCTCTGATGTGTTTGATCTCTTATATTGACAGGAGACATTCATGGACAGTATTCAGATCTCTTAAGGCTGTTTGACTACGGCGGGCTGCCTCCTAAATCCAATTACCTCTTTCTAGGTGATTATGTTGATCGCGGAAAACAAAGTCTAGAAACAATATGTCTTCTCCTGGCATATAAAATAAAATACCCTGAAAATTTTTTCCTTTTAAGGGGTAACCATGAATGTGCATCTGTAAATCGTATATACGGGTTTTACGATGAATGTAAGCGTAGGTTTAATGTTAGACTTTGGAAAGTCTTTACAGATTGCTTTAACTGCCTACCTGTTGCTGCTGTAATTGATGATAAGATTCTCTGTATGCACGGCGGAATTTCTCCCGACTTACATAACTTGGACCAGATACGTAATCTTCATCGTCCAGCTGATGTCCCTGAAAGTGGTTTGTTATGTGATCTTCTTTGGTCGGATCCTAGTAATGAGGTTCAGGGTTGGGGGATGAACGATCGAGGGGTTTCTTATACCTTCAGTCCTAATAAAGTTGCGGAGACTCTTGAAAAGCTGGACCTTGATCTTATTTGCCGTGCACATCAGGTCAGTATCTTTTTCGGCATTTTTCATTCCGTCCATCTCATACAATAGTTTTTGTTTCCCATTTAGACAGTTCCTGTTTTGCAGGTTGTTGAGGATGGTTACGAGTTTTTCGCTAGTAGAAGACTAGTAACTATCTTTTCAGCACCTAATTACTGTGGAGAGTTTGACAACGCTGGAGCTATGATGAGTGTTGATGAGAGTTTGATGTGTTCGTTCCAAATATTAAAGCCTGCAGACAAAAGGCCGAAGTTTGGTTTTGGGAGCTCGACTAGTGCGAAGATAGTGACTCCAGCTAAGGCTAAGGTATACTTCTAAACGTCATTCCGATGAATTTACTCCTACTTGTCCCTGACTCGATGATTTTGAGGTGTGCGTTCACCCATGGACGTTTCTAAAGGATGATTCATGTCAGCCGACCCCAAATCATTTTGGGATTAAGGCTCTTATGTTGTTGTTGTTGTTGTTGTTGTTGTTGTTGTTGTTGTTGTTGTCCCTGACTCAATGATTTTCTCATTTGAGCTAGTTGCTCATTGCTTAAAGGTGTATCTCATAACCGATGACAATTTGTTCATTCATCTGAATTTGCAGTCTTTCCGGTGGACATCATGAGGGGCATGCATGCGTAGAAGCTATATATGTCTACCCTTTTTGACACGATCTCTAACCGGGCTTCCACGGGCATACTCAATAATTCCGCGGCTTTCTTGTAATTCTCTGTTGTAAGTAATGGTTGATTTAACATCATCATATCTGTAATAATGTCCGTGATTATGGGACCGGGTTAATACATTCTAACCGCATTTGAGCTTGGCACATAAGAGTGTTTAGAGATACTTGTGATTATGGGACCGGGTTAATACAAATCGTAAATGTTTGATGTTCATGTTCCCTATTCATTTTCTTGGTCCGGCAAGTTATGTTACTCGCAAGGTATTCTTTCTTGTGACGAAAGAGATACTTGTGATATCTCACAACCACCTTCCCTTTCTATTATTATTTAAAATGGTTGTGAGACAGATGCCATAACTCGTAAGCTTGTGCGCATCACGAATGAGAATTTGTTAGATAAACTCGCTACTTAAGCAATGACTGTCAATCTTAAAAACATTTTTTTTTCAAATTATATGAATTTAATGTAGGAATTGTTGTTAGCCTTTGTTCTAGGAGACAATCTTTTTATTTCACAGTATAAAACAGTCTTACACAGTAACATTCTGGATACATCACTCGTGATCTCGATGATCATGAATTACTTTTTTCTTTTTTAAATCGTCTCAAGTCTACAATATATGAGTAGTAATTATCGGGTATTGACTGACCATATAGTATAGAGGTAGATGGTAGACCGTATTAAGTTTAAGACGATCTTGATACTGTGGCCTTCTAGTAGGCGAGGATATCGAAATAAACGTACCTTATCACATAGCTTGACTCTCCAAGCGAGTCGTTGAGGCTTCAGACACTAAACGTTGACTGTCATGCTCACATTAAATTGACATCCTTGACTCAATGACTCTTGATAAATGATATGCCCCATCGAACATGTCATATGCACGACTATATTTCGGGTTAGCTAAGATGAACCATCAAACAATAATAGAACAGCAGTTTTCATGATCACATCGCTATAATGCTATATGTATCAATAAATAGTTAAAAGACAGAAGATATCAAAATTGTAGTCTGGTTCATCATATGTTTCCATATTTCCAATGGAGCCAAAGACTCGCTACTCTTTGGTTCGGCATTATGATGGAAAAATGGCTCACTAAACTGGCTGCACTTCTTTCTCTTGTGAAGTAGTAGTTCTTTGATGCGGTTCTCGGCCCAAGGTCATTCGGAAACAGCCACTTTGTGTTGCTAACACAAGGGTAGGTCCCCCTTAGCCAGCAATTTGTGGGCGCCACCTAGGCGCTGGGGTAACGGCGTAGTTGTAGTTGTAGTCATCATCGGAATATATTATAGAACATGAGTTGGATGCCCTGGGTATCTCTTTGAGTGCGTTCTTAAATTGAATTAACTTAGGTGCGTCAAGTAGGATTTCGCCAGGTCCTTTTGCCATGGATATAACCAACTCTTCCAAAACAGATGCTTTACCAAGAAGTAGTCTCATCATATTCAGTTCTTGGTCACACCCCCGCCATTTGTAAATCCTGATTCGTTTGAGATGAGATTCGCAACATGAAGGGGTTGTTTGAGTTAGTCCCCAGCTAGTAGCTTCCAGTGCAGCTGCATCAGAACTGTCTTGTTCATGGAAATCACATGGAAGGGTTCCACGACCAAAGAAGCCCTGCAAACAACACACCATTTTGCAACACAGTTAGGTTTATGCAAACCACATGTATCGTCAAAGTTCTCAAAAAAACCCTGCAAACAAGAGTTAGGTTTATGCGAATAACATGTAGGGGAATCACGACCAAAGAAACCCGGCAAACAACACACCATTTTGTAATACAGGTAGATTTTTCCTTTAATGTCATTTTTTTCTTAAGACACAAAAATGTCAACGTTTTGTCAATCTCCTAAATAATAATGCCGTGATTCTTAGGAATTGCTCCATATTCCATTTTCGGCCTATTCTTTAGGATTGCACATTTCCATTTTGATTATGTTTTTGTTGATATTATTCTCCTACTTTATCGGTAAGACTCACAGCCTTAATCCTTGTGCATAAAGTAAATGGCACATTTCCAAAGAATCGGAGGGAGTAGCACGGAGAAGAAAACACGGACTAACCTCCATAAAAACAAGTTCTTCTAACAAAGGTGAACGATGAAAGATCAATAACAGCACAATATCCCATCTTGCGCTACAACATGTATCACAAAATACATCCAGCTTCAATGTTTTTAGATTACAAAACATAGGTAGTGGATCTTTCAACTTGGCAGCATGATAAAAACCCTTCAAAACAAAAACGTAGTGATTAGGCATTTTAAGACAGTTTCGATCCGGTAACTTGAGGCGGAACATGTACCACGCCTAATGTTCATTTACAACATCTTGTCTCTACACTCTCTATCTCACTTCTGTTGTCCCATTTGATTTTTGGTGGCAAAACAATGTCAACTACACTACTTTCCGTACAACTTTTTTAGACAATCTCAGGGGAAAAAAAAACTTATATGATCTTAAAATATAATAATTAATGTAGACCATTTTCACGTGTCTCTCAGATAAATTAGATAATGTGGTGAAAAAAAAAAAGTGTAACATATAAACCAGCGAGGATGAAAAAGGTGGAGAGACAAACCTTAGGAAACCATCCCCACATAGATAAATATTTAACATTAGACAAGGCTCTTGCAAGACTAAGCTGGTTCAGGAAAGCAGCCTCACAAGTGAAAAATTCCGGTTCGGGCACATAGATGCAAGCTTCGGCTAGTGCATTCATATTTATATTATATTTAATTGCTAAATTGTCGGAATATCTAAAATACTGCAAGTTAGGGGTGTCAATATGCACGAGGTCATTGCATTTGTCTCGTACTTCTTCTTTTCTGAGAACACTGTAGGAGAATCTCTGAAGCGAATGTGAGGAAATGACGAGACGATCCGCCTTCTCCCACAAACAATAAGTGATAGTGAGATCTTCCAGAGCAGGGCAGTTTGAAACTATCCTAGTGACAAAGTCGTGGTCATTAAAAACAAAGGAATGGAGGTTAAGGATTTTCAAGTTAGGGAGACAAATGGGCGGGATTTCAGTGCTACTGTTAATCTCAAGATTGCAATCAAGCGTCAACACCTCTAACGATTGGCGGGCAAAAAGTCCAGGGGGAAACTTAAATTCAGCAAAGTTGGGCACATGAAAGGAGAGGTCAAGTTCCCTAAGGCCACAATGGGCTAACGGGTAAGTGATCCACGCATAAAGACGGGAGGGTTCAAGGTTGGGGAAACAAGTTGGCCCACATCTGTGCTGACAACTATTCCAGGAACGAAGGAAAGTGGTTTTGTCCCCACCAGAACGAAGTCTAAACCGGGTAAGAGGCTGCTCAGATAGAGATAATTTATGCAGGACATTGTCGACAAATGACTCAAAAAGAGAGGAGCGCTCAACCAGATGGGGATATTCTACACAATGTGATACAGGAGAATCATCCAAGTCCACACTTGTTATCCAACAGAAAACTCGTCTCATTCTCTTGGATAGTACTTGGGTCGCAGCAGCATCCTTGGTTGGGAGCATCGACAAAATTCGAGTCAATAACTCATCAGGTAAACGGGTTAATCTATCCTCAGAAAACGGCTGCAGTAAACTGCTATTGTTACAGCACCTTTTCTGTTTCTGGTCCAAACTCCCCATCCAAACTCCGAAAATAAACATCGAATCGAATTCGTTATTTCTTACTGGGAAAGGGAAATCTGCAATTGAATATGATAATGACAAACTAACCCTAATTACCAAACAGCACTGGAAATAACATCATCATTGACATGAAAAAACCCTAGCTGGTTGTGAATCAACAACAAGCAACTTTGACGAGATTCAGCAAAAAAGGATGAATTGCTAAACAAATGATTAAAGACGGAGGGAACAAGAATCAATTGCTAAAAACAAATCAAATTAAGAAGAAGAAGAAGAAGAAATTGATGATGATTAACAAGCAAAAAGGGCAAATTTAATTGAGTTACAAATTACAACAATCAAGAATGACTTACAAATCAATCAATTGAACGAACCTCTTAATTGGAGAAGATGATGAACATGATGAAGATGATGAAGGAGACTCCGATAATAATTTGTATTTTTACTGGAGAAACTATAGGAAGTTGATACATACATTTACATATACACGACGTGGTGTATGGAAATTAGTAAGAGTCAGAATACGTGTCAGGAAATAATTTCTAACGTTTTTTTAAGCGATTTTTTTAATTAAAAATAATTTTTTTAAAAAAAATAAAACATATTTAAAATTAATATTTTAATTATATTCAACGTTTATGTTAATTATATTGACATAATTATTAAAATAAAGTTTTTTTAATAATTATTTCATTATTAAGTATTATAAAAGTTATATAAAGTTGACTTTTTAGTTGTGTTTATAACTTTTAATAATGAAAAATAAATAAATTTTTAACTATTTTTTCAAATATAATATATAAATATTAATATTTTAATAAAATTCTTGATTTACCTTTGATTCAACAGGTTGACCCATTCGGGCGGGTCTTGACCTTAAAATAACGGGTCATTTAGGGTCACGGGTCGAAAAAACCGTGTTTGTAACCCTAAAAATACGAGTCGGGCGGGTCGAGTTTTGACAGGTCGGCACACAACACAATAATGGGGTATTTGGTTCATATAAAGGTATCACCGCTTAATAATGTGCAAATTGAAAGCAGTTTAGTATCTAGTTTGACACCTTTCACTTAATAATCAAGTAATTAGACCAAATAATGATTGAAAAAGTAATTTTAGTGGTCAAAAATCGATGTAATACGATAAAATCGCTAGAACCGATATTGACCCGATCCCGCTCGATACATCATTTGACCCGAAACGACCCGTTCCGAAAACGACTACACCCGGAATGGTATGTTGACCGGATATAACCCGAACCCGATATGATTCGACTCGACCCAAACTCGACTCGGTTGCCACCTCTAGGTATCGGTATAAAAATAGGAATCAAAGCAGAGTGGTATGGATTTGAAACTCGATTTATAATATACCTATGTTTGATTGTTTGGTTTTTTCTGAAATGTAGATGGATGAAATTGTAGATGTTCCTTTCTCATTCTCCTCTGAAACTAGCTAACAAGCAATGTATAGTTGGGCTAAATCTTTGGGCTTAAATTAGCATGTGGCATTCATAACATCTTTGTGGATAAACCCATCACTAGTTATTGCATGAGAAGGTCTCGCTCGTATTATAGAACAATTCGATTATTGTAAAATGATAACTCATATATTTGTGAATTTCAAGTTAGTTAAATTTTTCGTGATAAATGTATATGGCTTAATATTCCGTGTCATCTGCATTTATTTGCGCCTACGCCACTCTCTTAAAGAATACGGAAGTCGATCAATTGAGTGTAACTTGTGGTGGCTTATCTTCTCTTGAGATTAGGAGTTTGATCTCTATTTATGAGAATGAATCACGCTTCTTAATCAATTGTTTACTTCTTCGTACACTCTGCGACGAAGAGAATAATCACAAGTCGTCCATACAAAGATTAAGGAATCTTGATTATAGATTCCAATGGACTCGAAAAAGATGATAATATGTCAATATGTGACCCTTGTTACCTCTTTAATGATATTTGTGATTTTGTAAATGGTGGTACCTATTCAGTGGCGTAGCCACCATTTCAGATAAGCGAGGGCAAAGAGATAATAGTATTAAGGTAATATCGAAAAAATTCAAAAATTCTAACGATTTTTTTTTGAAATTTTCAAATGCTAGTTAGGGCGAACCCCATCATTATTGTACTTATTTTGTCATTTCTTGCGACCTATTGTGAATCATTTTGTACCTATTTGATGGTTTCTAATTAAATAATCTCACAATAATTTATCATGAGAAGGTCTTATAAGAGAGTTACTCCGTAATCCCTGCTCCTTTTACCCAAGTGGTAGTTTAGTAGGCTTGGCTATTGAATAATAATGGAAATAAACGCGCATTGCAAATCGAACCTTATCGGATTGCATTGACTCTAGTGCAAGTCGTTGATGAGGGTGAAGTGTGAAGACCGTAAACGTTGAATGTCATGCTCATATTAAATAGACATCTTTGAATCTTGATTACACTCCATATAACATGTCGCCTTGTACGAATTTTGTTTGTGAGTAACTGTAAAATTATTATTATAAAACATGTACGGAGTATAATTGATGAGTATTATCTTTATTAACAACTCCTAATTCTATTAAATATGTACGAGTTTATATAAGAATTATCTGTTATTGTATTTTGAATAGTTACTCGCTTTAAATTATAGAAGTAAATTGATGTAAAATCTAGTCGATTTTATGGTTTTGAACAGTACGTTGGACTGTTCGTTTCGTGTTGTAAAATACGCAGCGGAATGTTAAACTTTTTATTTGATTTTGATATGTTTTTGAACGAAAATTAAAAGGATATGACGTGAATAAACTCTCCTCCCTCGCAAGGAACTCGAACTCACACACGACTGGGGTTTTTGTGACTCTCACCTCGCAAGGATCAACCACACTCTAATCTCTCCCTCGCAAGAAAGAAATAAGACTCTCAAAGCTCGCAAGCAATAAGCAACAAGAAAACTTGTATTAATCTCTAAACTTGAATGAATAAAACTGAATACAAAAGTCCCTATTTATACTATAAGGAAACCGACCTCCCTTCCCTAAACTTCCTTAACTTGTCCTAAGCTGATTAGGAAATCCGACCCATATTATGGCAAATTGCCTTATTACAATCTTGCTAAGATTAGGAAAGAAACTATAAGGAAATAACAATACTACCTTAATCTTATTGACTAGAATTAGGAAAGCAAAAATAAGGAAACTATTAATCCTAAACACCACCATCAGCACCGACCTTGACCCCTCTTGGTTGGCGTGTTGACTTAGACGGACTCCAACCCGTCACCTTGACTTCTCCATGCTATCATATTCACGATACTTGAGCCCATTTTGAAACCTTCAGAAATGTGAGTTACATTTCGACTAATTAAGACTTCATTTTCATTTTCTTCAAGTGCTCCTGCATCATTCTCCCCTTCTTTTTGAGAATTTGACCTCAAATTTTCGTCATCTAAGTATGGTGACAAATCTCCAACATTGAATGTCGCACTTACACCTCCATACTCACTCGGCAATTCTAACTTGTAGGCATTAGTCCCATAGCTTTCAAGTATCTTGAATGGCCCATCGGCTCTTGGCATCAATTTATTCTTCCTCTTGGATGGAAAACGTTCCTTCCTTAAGTGTAACCATACTAAGTCTCCAACTTTGAAAACAGGTTGTTTTCGATGTTTATTTGCTTTCTCCTTGTATCTAGCATTAGCTTTCTCGATTTGTGCTTTAACTTGCTCACAAACTCGAAAAAATGCAGCTTGTCTTTCCTTTGCTTCGAAACTCAACACATCCTTCTTTGGTATAGGAACCAAATCAATAGGAAGATACGGATTCACCCCATAAACAATCTCGAATGGTGATCTTCCCGTAGTCATTGACGGCGTTCGGTTGTATGCAAACTCAGCATGAGCTAACTTAACATCCCAATCTTTCGTACTCTTGCTAACCAAACCTCGTAACAAGCTTCCCAAAGTTCTATTAGTTACCTCGGTTTGTCCATCAGTTTGTGGATGATGAGAAGTACTAAATAATAACTTCGTTCCAACCAATTTCCATAATGTCTTCCAAAAGTAGCTTAAGAACTTAACATCTCGATCCGACACAATAGTAAGTGGAATACCATGTAATCGAACAATCTCTTTATAATAAAGTTCAGCAATATTGGTAGCATCATCGGTTTTATGACATGGAATGAAATGCGCCATTTTTGAAAATCGATCCACAACAACCATAATTGAATCCTTCCCTCTTTGAGTTCTAGGTAAACCAAGTATAAAGTCCATACTTACCTCATTCCATGGTTGTGTAGGCACGGGCAAGGGCGTATAAAGTCCCTTATTGAACGTACTCTTTGCCTTTTGACACACCACACACTTAGCCACGATCTCTTGCACATCTTTGCTCATCTTTGGCCAACAAAAATGCTCACTCAAAATATCATTAGTCTTGTTTACTCCAAAGTGTCCAGCTATTGCACCACCATGAGCTTCACGAATCAAAAGCTCTCGAATTGACCCGTTGGGAATACACAATCGATTGCCTTTGAATAGATAACCGTCTTGAACAGTATATAACCCTGTTGGCTCAATAATCTCCTTAGCAAACTCTGGATCAGATTTGTACAGTTCTTTGATATGTTCAAATCCAAGCATTCTCGCATCTAACTCGATCAATAAAGTATGTCTTTGGGACAACGCATCAGCAACAACATTAGAAGCTCCCGTCTTATACTTTGATGAGAAAGTAAAAGATTGTAGAAACTCAACCCACTTGGCATGTCTTTGATTTAACTTCTGTTGTCCATGAATATGCTTCAATGCTTCATGATCCGAATGTAACACAAATGGTTTAGGTCGCAAATAATGACCCCAATGATCCAATGCTCTCACAATTGCATAGAACTCCTTATCATAAGTCGAGTAATTCAATCGCGCACCACCCAACTTTTCACTAAAGTAAGCTACTGGTCGTTTATCTTGCACCAAAACAGCCCCAATCCCAACTCCACTCGCATCACACTCAACTTCGAATAATTTATCAAAATTAGGAAGTGTTAAAACAGGTGCGGAGCTTAGTTTAGACTTTACCTCTTCGAATGCCTTCTCTGCACTAGGAGTCCATACAAATTCACCCTTCTTTGTCAACTCGGTTATAGGCGCCATGATCGTACTGAAATTTTGAATAAATCTTCGATAAAACGAAGCCAAACCATGGAAACTACGAACCTCAGTTGTTGATTTAGGAACCGGCCATGCCTTGATTGCCTCCACCTTGGACGGATCCATGCTCACGCCATTCTCACCAACAATATAACCTAGGAACACCACGCTTGACACCATAAACGTGCACTTCTCCATCTTGCCATATAGCTTCTGTTTTCGTAGCATTTTAAACACTTCACGGAGATGTTCAATATGTTCCTCCTTGCTCTTGCTATAAATAAGAATATCATCGAGATACACCACCACAAACTTGTTTAAGAACGGCCTCAATATTTCATTCATCAATCTCATAAACGAACTAGGGGCATTGCAAAGACCAAATGGCATAACGAGCCACTCATACAACCCTTGCTTAGTCTTGAACGCTGTTTTCCATTCGTCACCTTCACGAATTCTCATTTGATGATAACCACTTCGTAAATCAAGCTTCGAAAATACCCGTGATCCACTCAACTCGTCTAACATATCATCCAACCTCGGCATAGGAAATCGATATTTTATTGTGATATTGTTAACGGCCCTACTATCAATACACATCCTCCAAGTCCCATCTTTCTTTGGAACCAATAGCGCTGGTACGGCACAAGGACTTAAACTTTCTTGAACATAACCCCTATCGATTAGCTCTTGCACTTGCCTTTGTAATTCTTTTGCTTCTTCGGGATTACAACGATAGGCTGGTTTATTTGGTAATTGAGCTCCTGGAATTAAGTCAATTTGATGTTCAATACCTCTTAAAGGAGGTAATCCAACCGGTAATTCTTCGGGAAATACATCACAAAACTCTTTTAATAGTCCTTGAACTTCACGGCTGCTTCCTTCACCATTGGCTTCTAATTCACGAACCATAAGAACATAGGCTTGTTCTCCACGAGCTAGAACCTCTTCAACCTCACGAGCTTCCATAAACAAGCTCCCCTTCTTTGATTTCAGCTCCTTGATTTTATTAGGTGATAAAGGCTTCAAATTGAATGTTGTTTTGCCCTTGGTCACGCTATATATGTTAGTTCTTCCATCATGTTCAACCTTTCGATCAAACTGCCATGGTCGTCCCAATAGAATATGGCACGCACTCATAGGAATCACGTCGCACCAAATATCATCATTATAAGGCCCCAAGCTCAAAGAAACTAATGCTTGCTTCCTTACTTGTATTCCATTGTCCTCATTCAACCAATGCAATTTATATGGTTTATTATGATTCTTGGTTTGTAATTTCAGCTCATCAACTAACTCCTTTGACACAACATTGGTACATGATCCACTATCAATGATTAGATTGCAAATTTTAGAATGTACCTTGCAACGAGTGTGAAATATTTGCTCCCTTTGTTCAGCTTCAACCGGAGTTGTTTCTACATGAAGATTACGAATTACCAAACACTCCTCTTCACTCAACGGCTCAACATCATAGGCGACACCTTCTTCTTCGTTCTCCTCAATATCAGACAGTTCTGTGGACTGTTCAGTTTGAACGAATGCTGGAACTATGTTGCGCAATTCTTGAGCGGTGAGTGCTCTCTTTTGTGGACATTCATTAGTTATGTGACCATAGCCTTGGCATTTAAAACAGCGTCTTAATGAGCTACCCTTAGTTTCCACGACACCCTTACCTTTGTCCTTTACTTCTTCCGTCACAACTTCCTTTTGCTTGCTCGTTGTTGGTTTAGAATAAGAACTCGAGCCAGAACTTGCTCCTTTCGAATAGGTATAAGGTTTCTTTGTTTTGTCTTGCTTTTCGAATTTTAGAGCCAAACGACACACATCATCAAATCCATTGTAAATCTGAACCTCAACTTTTGATGCAAGTGACGGTATTAGACCCTTGATGAATCTTGCAACTCTAAGCTCTTCCTTCTCTTCAAGATCACAAACAATCATCATCCTTTCAAATTCTTTAATGTACTCGGCCACGGACAGATTTTCTTGCGATAAAGACTGTAATTTTAGGTAATTTTCTTGCTCATAATCTCTTGGTAAGAATCTCCTCATAAGATGCTTCTTAAGTTTCTCCCAAGTATCAATCTTGCTCTTCTTATCTCGCTTTCTCTGTTTTTTCAAGTTTTCATACCACAACGATGCATATTTAGTAAGTTTTAGAATAGCTACCTTGAATTGCTTATGCTCATCGTATTCCTTGTATTCGAAAACTCGTTCAGCTTGCCTAATCCAATCCAAAAACTTTTCGGGATCCAAATCTCCATTAAAATCAGGTATGTCAAGTTTTAGACCTCGATCATCATCGTTTTTGTTCTCCTTTTTGGACTTGGAAACCGCATCATCAGCATATGATCCACGAGACCTACTACGACTTGGACTTCGTTCTCTACCTCGTCCAATTGGAAGGTTCTTCATCATATACTTTAGCTCGGCCATAGCTTGTTTCATCTCATCTAGCTGTTCTTGAAGTGAACCATCACCGGTACCCTTGCTGGAATCGGCTTCTCCCGGCATCTTTACTTCCCAAGATTAACTTGTTAAGAAACAAATTAATAACCTTGCTCTGGTAACCAAATTGATGTAAAATCTAGTCGATTTTATGGTTTTGAACAGTACGTTGGACTGTTCGTTTCGTGTTGTAAAATACGCAGCGGAATGTTAAACTTTTTATTTGATTTTGATATGTTTTTGAACGAAAATTAAAAGGATATGACGTGAATAAACTCTCCTCCCTCGCAAGGAACTCGAACTCACACACGACTGGGGTTTTTGTGACTCTCACCTCGCAAGGATCAACCACACTCTAATCTCTCCCTCGCAAGAAAGAAATAAGACTCTCAAAGCTCGCAAGCAATAAGCAACAAGAAAACTTGTATTAATCTCTAAACTTGAATGAATAAAACTGAATACAAAAGTCCCTATTTATACTATAAGGAAACCGACCTCCCTTCCCTAAACTTCCTTAACTTGTCCTAAGCTGATTAGGAAATCCGACCCATATTATGGCAAATTGCCTTATTACAATCTTGCTAAGATTAGGAAAGAAACTATAAGGAAATAACAATACTACCTTAATCTTATTGACTAGAATTAGGAAAGCAAAAATAAGGAAACTATTAATCCTAAACACCACCATCAGCACCGACCTTGACCCCTCTTGGTTGGCGTGTTGACTTAGACGGACTCCAACCCGTCACCTTGACTTCTCCATGCTATCATATTCACGATACTTGAGCCCATTTTGAAACCTTCAGAAATGTGAGTTACATTTCGACTAATTAAGACTTCATTTTCATTTTCTTCAAGTGCTCCTGCATCATTTAAATAGTTGAAACTAGAGTGATCAGTTGATGATTTTCAGTTTAAAGTCTTCGAACTCTTGTAGGAGTTCATTTTTTTATGATAAGCAGGACGGGCTAATCCCGTTACAAGCTGAAGACCTCTCACAAAAAGGGAGAAGGGACAAGGTAGGGCACCCTTCATGTGCTTCTCACTCACCTCTCAATGGGTATTTTGTGAGAGAAAACGGTATCCCTCACAAGCTTGTGACGGATATCGCCCGTCTTCAATGAGATTTTGTGGAGTATAAAAATGTTTTTGGACTCCAATAATCCTCAAAGACTTTTGATTGAGATGATTTTTTGATATGATATCAAAGTCATCATGTAACTAAAAGATTAAGAGTTCAAATCTCACCGCCACTCATTTCTAAAGTAAAATATTAAGCACCAGTATATATGGGAAGTTACAGCCTGCAATTGCATTCATACTTCGAGGTCAACGGACATCTCGAATCGTGGGACTCCAATCATCCAGTGAGGATCATCTGTCCCACTTTTGTGTCCTATTGTGTGTGTCACTCCACTTACGTTTTGATCAAATATATAAACTTGTTGATGTGTCAATGGGACACCAAATAAAACGGATAATTCATTTTTCTATTCAATAAAAGTCTCCATTTTGGTGAGAATCGTTTTTCCGTCCCTTATTTCGGGGGTTTTCCATTTTTTAGTGGTCTAATTAGTTTTATCAGTAATATAGTCAGGAGTAGTTCGTTGATGGTTTGCAGCGTGTTCTTTCAAAGGGTAAAAGTGATTTGTCAACGATCTTGGAAAACAGTTGGAGGTAAATTTTATCTCATAAATCAAACGAAGGATCCCCTCAAAAGCTACATGAAGATAGCGATAATAGGACGAGCCGAATTGTTAGATGCTGTTTTGAGATCCCTAGTTTATAAGAAAATTATTTTTCTTTGGTTTCCATTAGATTTGTTTTCGATTATAGTTATTCTTTGTAAGTGCCGTATGATGTTCTATTAATGAATGGTTCTTTTCTCAAAAAAAAAAAAAAACGGATAATTCTCAATGCCAATCATCAGCTTAATCTTTGAGTGAAAATAATTTCTTATCCAATAACACTTCATCCATATCCTTAAGAAAATGTATTACAAGGTGGTAAATGATCATAAACAAAAGTCCAACAATTACATTTAATTTGCGTTTACACAATTCATATAGTAATGTCTCCACAAATACGATTATATATCCAGTTATACCATAAGTATTGTACAATTAAGGTATAAGAATTTAAGTTTATATGTATTCTTTCTGAGTTAATTCAAAGTTCATGTTTTTAATGTATAAATAATAAAACTCATATCCAAATAATAAAATTCGGATACTTATCACAAAATCAAATTCTACACCCTACAAGATATACAACTGATTGTATAGTCCATAAATTGTAATGTCTCAGTCTCATGTCCACCCAGAAATTTAGCCCCAATAAACGTCACAATAAGGAGAAAACTACGCTCCAGTCCTTATCATTTGGCAACTTCGATTGTATATGTATATCAATCAAATTATCAAGCATCTTCCAATAAATTAATAGTTGTCTTTCAATAGTCAGGCACTCAGGCCAATAATCAACTCTTTTTGACGTATAGTTTATTAAGATTAACCTATTAGAATAGAATATACATGCTCACTAATTTTATCATGTCGACGACATCGTTATGTCACTCCTTTTGTAGTCTTTAATCGATATAAAATAATACCGTTAACAATACACGCTATGCTTTAATGAATTATTTATGTATTACTGAATGCACATTTAGAGTTTTCAAAAATGTAAACAATCTATTAGAATCGAAGGAGTTGATGTAACTCCAATAACAAGAAGTACGTGTAAATTTTTTGTTGGTGTCAAATAAGTAAAAAACGTGATTACATCAATTTCTACATTAAGAACAATAAGATCATCGTAAAAAGGTTTTGAATAGCTTTGAAACCAAATTTCGAGTGATTTATAATATATTATTACTATAGCTAGACTTAAAAATACTTCGTACTTCTTACTAACATTAGTAACAAATTAAATAAATATTTTATTTTGAAACTCCGAGTTTTCTCCTTTTTGGGTAATCAGAAATGAAATTTTGTGTAGCAAAATAAGAGTATTTTCTAAGTTCTAACTCCGTACATATAATTTGGTAACACCACATTTTTAGAGATTTTCAGGAAACATAAATTAATAATTTTAACTATTTTATTAGATTTGGTGCAAGCAAGCTGTTAACTATCTGTACAAGACGATTAAGAATTTTTATTTATAAGATGACATAGGAAATACAAATACAAAATTGCACGAAAAACCTGCTTTAACCCATGCAATTTATTTTCAATATAGACGGAAAAAAACTTTGAACTTTTAATTTCTTTTCTGAAAAAGTATATTAATCTCCTTTGGCTACTTCACTTAATTGCAAGCAAGAAATAACAGAACAAAGTCGTTGACTATTGACTTTAAACAATAGAGTTGGGCCATTTGTGTTGGAGTTATATGGCCGCCGTTGGCTGTGTTTTTGGACAATAATTTGCACCGTTGACTTGTAAATTAATAATCGCATGAAATCAATAATTTACATCAAAAACCGTTTTACAGAATGAGACGATATTTTTATCGGATTTGTGACAAATAGATAATGTAATATATGAGTTTCACTCCGTAAGTAAATACTTAAACAGTTAGACAATAAAATAACGTCTTATACTATAAGACGGTTTATTTTTAAAATTGTGAATGTAGAATGTTTGAGTGTACCATTACCATATTGATGGCTGTGGCTGCCCCATTATGAGCTTTAATCATTTAATGTTTACAAAATTATTGTACATGAACTTGCACATTCGTCCACCCTCCACGGTCTCTAATTAATCTTCCCATAATATAACCTAGAATATATAGGAGTAATTATGAAAGGATAGTCTATAGTGTTGTTCCTAGACCGACCCGACCTAACCCGACTAATTTAGGTTGAAAAACAAGCGGATGTAAACAATTTAATTTTAGAAGGTTATAAATGTCTGGTCTATGTATGCATAGACCTGTATATATGTTTGTTCGTTGGCCAAAGATATAATCCACGTTTTATTATTTGACACGTTATCAACTCAATTCATATTTTATCAACTCAATTCATATTTAGTTATCTCTAATTAACTATTAAATTAGTATATATGTGAACACATATTATAAAAGATGATTTTAAATATTTGAACTCCAATGTCAAGCTGTACAAGCTAATAAATCATAACCTATCCTTTTGATTTTATACACACTAAAAACAAAAAATCCTCCAAAGTCACCATTTGGTTTTTGAAAACGATATATATTAATGCAGATGGTAGCTAACTTAACTGGTAAAGTCATGAGTTATGGTATTTATGACTTGAGTTGAAACTTCACCCGCATCAGATTGGCCTTTATTGCGTGCGAGAGACAAAAAAAAAGATATACACCTATTTGGCAAATGACGGAAGCATATTTACGATATATAGCATATAACGTTAGTAGAATACGCTTGGTAGGTTCAGTTGCAGGTTTGACCATAAAATTAAATTAGTAGAATTAAGAAAACGTGTTTAATTTGATAATTAACAGATTATATGACAAATCTACCATTTTCATGTATAAAATGAATATGCCCTTAATCAAACATATTGAAATTAGTAGATTGACCAGTCAACAATTAAGCAGTTTTTCTTATATATATATTCAACAAATAACTCGATAATTGAACACGACTCTAACAATATGCTTTTTACTCCCGCTCGACTCATAACCACCCTTATTAAAACCCAAATAAAATTATAAAATTCAAATATATTTCATACAATCAATAACAACGAAAAAGCATATTATTGTGGTATGCGTTGACTAGATGGGAAAGCTAACAAATAATAAAAAAGATCACGGCTAATTAAAATCCTAAATAGAGATAAACAACTAAATAAGAAAAGCATAACACAAAGGAATATCCTTCTTAAGTAAAAGATACCTACATTTCCCGTTGACGTGTTAACTCTAACAACGTCACTCTTTTGGACTTCTTTGGAATATTATATTTTCTTAATTACCTTCTTTATTTTAAAATTAAATACATCCTATGATTACCTATCGGATCCAGAAAATTTTCTTCCCGTAATCCTGAAAAATTAAGATTATTTTTATTTTTATATAATAAAAAAAAGTAATTTTATTTTTCCTTAGAAATGTACAAAATACACAAAAATAATTTCGTTTTCTTCCCGGGGCTTTATCAGATAGCTCTACTCTGCCTTCGGGTCGGGCACACGTTAAAAAACTAATTTTAAAAAGATTTTTAAGAATATATCATGAGAATTCGATGTACCCAAACACATTTTTACTATAATTAATGAAATGATCTTGTAAATTTCTTAACACATAGAGTAGCTTTCTGTCGGGCTGGACACACGTTAAGAAACTAATTATAGAAAGACTTCAAATAATATGGCATGAAAAATCGATGTACAAATTCATTGGACCATAATTAACTTCTTAATATGCGGGTCAGGTGCACCCGTTAGAAAAACCGATTCAGATTATTACTATGAATAATATTATGAACGTTGTTCCCTAAGTAGTAGGGAGTATAGTTTGAGTTGTATTAGGAGAGTATATTCGAGGAAGAGTTCTAATCCAACACCGTATAAGAAAAGCAAGACGTATTTTTTTCATATAAAAAAGTGGGTCCCATAACGTTTTTGTGTATATAAATATCATTGCTTGTTTCTCAACATTAAACAGTCAGTCTCTCATTATTATTTGTTTTCTCTCCTAAACAATTTGGAGAAAAACAAAAACAACAAAAAAACACAAGAAAATATATTTTACTTAAGGAGACTCTTAATTTTGAAGCATTCATAGGTCAAACAAATTCAAGGTATGTTATATTGTCATTTATTTATTTAATCTTCTTTACTTGTGTTTCTTGGTGTAATTTTGCATACATTGATCATCGTAGTGACGGAACCAGGAACTAACCAGTATAAGTATAGACGATCGATAATTAAAAGTTTCATGTTAAGAATTATGATTAAATCAATATTTGGTATCAATACTAATGAAATTTGATCAAAGAGTATCTACCCTAATGCAAATTATGTATTTCCGATATAAATCGGGGTGTTCACCGTCAACCCTAAAGAGAATTATACTCCCTCCGTTCCGGTCATATGTTTACACTTCCTTTATTTTTCCCTCACAATATAAAGAAAGTGTAAACATATGACCGGAACAGAGGGAGTAGTAAATAGTATAAACACTTAAAAAAGTTTTATTTTCTTGAATCTTTTTTCAATCCCTTTTTAGATTCCTTTGATTCTTTTCTTGTTTAGAGTTTTTTGCAATTATAAATAATTAAATAGTTAATTTATCTTGATGATAGACTAATTTATATTTGTAATTGTATGCTCATAAAAAAAACCCATTCATTTGACGATATACAACGGTCTCATACAAGAATTATCGTAACTTTAATATATAATCTTGATTTATTGTTGCAAATTTGAGTAACATACGATGTCGAGAAAAACCATACTAAATACGTATGATTTTTTCTACTAAACTATTTAATTAATTGATTTAGTATACTATCTTACTTAATAGCATAGTTTGACCCAAAGTTTAAGGCTAATTACCATGAAAGTGTAATTTTATATTGTCTTACCTAATCAAATTCACATGCATAGATACTATAGCTCTTGTTTTTGATTTAATTGGTTAAAAATTATGTAATTTATTTTTTTATATGACTTTCTTAGTAGTTTCTTACTTTTAATAACATGACATGTTCTTATGTAACTAGCTAGTTAATGATAGTGACTTTAAGTCATCACCAAAGGGTCCTTATCTTTGAATTGTCACAATTTTATGACTTTTATTTCAACATGTTTGACAATCTTACTCTTTACTCCAATTTCGAGCCCAATTAGCCTTTTTAAAACGATCATATCCGTTTTAAGTAACAAAACAGGTCAAATACTAAGAGTTTACCATTCTTCGGGCATTCTGTTTTGTTTCATCCATCTATTTCACCCGTTTTATTGTTTAAGACAGATATTTCCGTTTGATTGGTTAAAATGTTCGCTCTTTAGGCATTCTGTTTACTGAATTCGGCCATAACTATCGATTTAATTTAATTTTCGACATGTAACTAAAGAATTCCTTTTTTTTTCGATTTCAGTTGAATCAAATGGCAGGTGAAAGTAACCTGAAAGTGCTGAACGCACTCGATTCAGCGAAAACGCAATGGTATCACTTCACAGCGATTGTTGTAGCGGGAATGGGATTTTTCACAGATGCTTACGATCTCTTCAGTATCTCCTTAGTCACAAAGCTCTTAGGTCGATTATACTACACCGAGCCTGGAGCACTTAAACCAGGAACATTACCACCCAATGTCTCTGCAGCGGTCAATGGTGTCGCCTTTTGCGGAACCCTAACCGGTCAACTCTTCTTTGGTTGGCTCGGAGACAAGATGGGCCGTAAAAAAGTCTATGGAATGACTCTTATGATGATGGTCCTCTGCTCAATCGCGTCTGGGTTGTCGTTTGGTAGTACACCTAAATCGGTGATGGCTACGCTTTGTTTCTTCAGGTTTTGGCTCGGGTTTGGAATTGGTGGTGATTACCCTCTTTCGGCTACTATAATGTCCGAGTACTCCAACAAAAAGACGCGTGGAGCTTTTATAGCCGCGGTATTTGCTATGCAAGGGTTCGGAAACTTGACTGGTGGAATTGTCGCTTTAATCGTTTCATCTGCGTTCAAAGCAGCGTTTCCTGCACCGTCTTATGCGACTAATGCAGCAAAATCGTTAGTCCCTGAAGCCGACTTTGTTTGGAGGATTATTCTCATGTTTGGTGCCTTGCCCGCGTTAATGACTTACTACTGGCGTATGAAGATGCCCGAGACTGCCCGGTACACTGCCCTAGTCGCTAACAACACGAAAAAAGCCGCTGCTGATATGTCGAAAGTATTACAGATGGAAATCACAGAAGATCAGGAAAAAGCAGAAGTCTTATCTCAGAACAGAGCTACTCAATTCGGATTATTCAGCAAGAAATTTCTTAAACGACACGGTCTTCACTTGCTCGGAACAACCACCTGTTGGTTCCTCCTCGACATTGCCTTTTATAGTAACAACCTCTTCCAGAAAGATATTTTCACCGCGGTGTCCTGGCTCCCAAAGCCTGCCACCATGAGCGCGTTGCAGGAAGTATACATGGTGGCACGGGCCCAAACACTTGTTTCCCTTTGTGGTACTGTCCCCGGATACTGGTTTACAGTCGCTTTTATCGATAGAATTGGTCGGTTCACAATCCAATTAATGGGTTTTGCTTTTATGACCGTCTTCATGTTTGGACTGGCAATTCCGTACCATCACTGGACTACAAAGGGTAACCAAGCCGGGTTTGTTATAATGTACGGTCTGACATTCTTTTTCGCAAATTTTGGGCCTAATGCGACTACATTTGTTGTTCCTGCTGAGATCTTTCCTGCGCGTCTGAGGTCGACCTGTCACGGGATTTCCTCAGCTGCAGGAAAGGCAGGGGCGATAATTGGTGCATTCGGGTTCTTATACTTGGCTCAGTCACCTGATCCAACTAAGACAGATGCGGGTTACCCACCCGGTATTGGAGTCAGGAACGCGTTGATGATATTGGGTGGAATTTGTGCACTCGGGTTTTGTGCTACGTTTCTCGTGCCTGAAGCGAACGGAATCTCGTTGGAAGAGATGTCTGGTGAGAACCAGGATGATGCTGAAGAAGCTGCACATCAAGCTAGCCTCAACAATCGAACTCTGCCGGTTTAATCTTCTAAATTGTTTTTACAGTTTTTTTTTTAATTATATTATTTCATGAAACAAATTTATTTTGATGTGTTATTACTATTTAGTTTAAGGTTGATGATGATCAAATGTAGTAGTTCATGAAAATAATGAGGCAGTACAAATTTGAGTTAATTTTCTCGTTCTTTTATCTAATTTCGTTTTTTTTTTATCGTAAATCAGTATAAAAATCCGGACTATTTATACTATTAGTTAAGGTTGGTGATGATCAAATGTAGTTCATGAAAATAATGAGGCAGTACAAATTTGAGTTAATTATCTCGTTCTTTTATCTTTCGTTTTTTTATCGTAAATCAGTATAAAAATCCGGACTATTTATGTTTTAAGTGTCACCGATAATAATAAAACGACTACTAGTTGAGTTGGTCACATAATGGTACTAAAATCGTCACCAATAACACACAAGTTGTAAGACGATTTCATGTTCTTTTATCTAATTTCTTGCTTAAATAATGCACAGATTGAGTAAGTATAATATAAAACCGTTTTTATCGTAAATAGCATATAAATCTGCACTATTTATGTATTAAGTGTCACCGATAATAATAAACCTGCTCGTTGAATTGGTCACATAATGGTACTAAGATCGTCACAAATAACACACAAGTTGTTAGGTTCGTTCTTAGATCAGTATAACTGTATAACACAAATATTATGTAAGACGATTTTACGGTGTGATTTCACATGATATCACTACATGTGAAAATGTGATTCATTTATGAACGTATGGGGTAATTGAAGTTTGGCAACTTGTGTGACTAGTGCATTCATCTAGACTATACAATGCAACTGCAAAAATGTCCCTTTAGAAAAGTCTTTGACAAAGAAATGTTAATACTTTTCTAATTTATATGCAATACTTTTGTTATTCAATTCATATGCAATTTCACATCAATTTAACTTAATTTGCTTCAATTAATATAAATGACAAACATACATGTCCCGAGGGTGGTAACGAGTCAAGCCAAATACGAGCTTGACCATTAATATAAATGACAACATAATTTGTACTTTTGAGAAGGTGGTTAACAGGGACGTCTGTCTTCCACCGGATAAGAAAGTTGACAAGCCTGACCTCAACTTCGATTACTTGTTCGCCTAATAGGTTGTGTTATTAAGCTCATTAGCGTTTCCAGTTTAGTTCAGATTTGAGTTAGAGTGGACCACCAGGAGGTCCATGGCAGTAAAGCTCTCTTTCATGAATTTAAACATTGTTGTATTCCCAGGGCTGGAACCCGAGACCTCTGATTAAGCTACAATAATCCCTTACCAGTTGATCTAAGTGTTCATGGTCTCATAGGTTCATTAGCGTTTAATTTACGATGATGGTGAAACACACTAACACAGTGTCTTATATAACACGTCTAAAATCAACATCCTTAAATTAGCGCGTTTTATTATGAAGTGTCTGGTACGAAGTTAAGTCGACTGTGATATTTTGAATCCAATACAAAAATAATTGAAACTTATTGTACCTTGTGAGTTGTGATAACTCAAGTTGTAATGCAACGACTTTGACTCGTACACTAGAGTTAGTAACACCTAAACTTGGTGATGGTCCATGACAAGATAAATGACAATTACTTAGACTGACAGTACGTACGTTTATAGTATGAACAATCGAGGGACCATTTTATGCATCGAACGTCCATTTTATATGTATCTTATGACGAAATTTCTAATTTATGACGTTTGCGAGTTTTAAAGTTGTAATTGAGATTACTGGTTCTCACTGAATTTGAGGGAAATATACTTTTATCGAAAATGTCGATTAAGTTACATAATGCTATAATAGGCTTATGTACGAGTGAAGTAGTGTTTTCATTTTATTATTGTTACATCGACTTTTCATTATGTTTATCTGTAAGATAATGCTTAGGTGTCGTGACATTATTGTTGCCCTTCTATGTTTGAGGATATGTATAGTTAGGGGTGGTTTTAGGATTCTGATGATGGGGTTCGATTTTATACTTTTACTTCGATTTGATCAATCCCTTGTTAGAAAGTGCCGATTTTAAGTTACATATTTCCGCTATCGATTTTGTATTATGTTTATTCGTGACATAATGCTTAGGTATCGTGACATTATCGGTGATCTTCTATATTTGATGATGTATAGTAATAGTATGATCACGAGAGTGACCACTCTATAATTTGAAACCTTAAAATGAACAAAGAACACAATTTTGAATGTGAATGGTTTGTAAAAAGTAGGAGCACAAAGTTGAATTTTATGCACATCTCTTAGCTTTAAATTGCATGAAAGAGCATCAATAGTGACCTCTAGACCAACCCACTACCCAACCCCAATTCTTATTTCAGACCAAGGTATCCGTCTTATTAATAAGACGGATACCATATTCTCTCACAAAATACCCATTTAGGGTGAGTGGAGAAGCACATGGGGGGTCCCACCTTTGTCCCCTCTACCCATTTCCTCTCACACAACGACCCGTCTTAAAATCCGACCCGTTTTAAGCAAGACTTACTCACTACCCAAATATAACAACTCCATACAAGATTAAAAGTGCAAGTTGGTCTTCTAAGACAATCACATCCGTTTTAAGTGTAAAACGGGTTAAATATTACCTTATATAGATGGATGAGACAATAGTTTATCATTCTCTAGACATTCTGTTTTTATTTTTTATCTCATCCATCTATTTAACCTGTTGTATTGTTGACGAATATGTCCGCAGTCCGTACTTATATTTGTTCTAACTTTCACTCATTTTCACTAGGTTTTCATACTTTTCCAATTGAGCACTATGATTCTCCACTAATGTTGCACAAATAGTTCAACCTAGCTATGGAATCTCAGTTCAACAATGCAACTTTGACTTGTCGAGCGAAATGGCGAAAATATTTAAAGGAAAAAGTAGTAAAGGTATCGGTGAAGACCAAGTAATATTAGTTCAGTGATAGTCGGGTTAAACCTTAAAACTTGCAGAAATATAGGAGTTGGGAGGTGAGGTCTCTAGTTCGACTACTAGTTGGGGCGATGATCACTTGGCCACTGCAGCTCCCGAAGGGGGTGATTTACATGATTCATGTGGTGGTGCGGGAATGCATGGGCCCGTGGGAATTCAACCCTCTCGTCATCGAAAAAAAAAAGGTATTGGTGAAGACTTTAGGATTGACCAGTTACGATATGAAAAAATCGTCTCAACTAAAAGTTCAAAGTACAAAACCCAAATTAATCCGGACACGACAAGATCCGGCTGAAAAATTCAACCGGTAGTGACCCCATCCGACTCAATTAACCCGTTGTCGGATCTACTTCTCAAGATACGAGGAAGGATTAGACATGTCCAACGGGCTCGTAAAAAAAAAGCCCAATCAAGTTGGGCCTTCTTTTGTTCAATAGATTGTGGGAATGTGGGATGATGAACATTCCAAATTTTTGACTCAAAAAGTACATTATTTGTACATTAAGATACATTGATAAAGGTATACATGATTATTTGACATGTAAATTACAGGAGAAATGAAAAAAGTTTGTCAATTGGACCGGAACTCGATCCGGTTTAGTTCAAGCAGTAAAACAGCAAACTGAAAATTGACATAAAATATTCTACATAAGTGAAATTAGTTAACTGACTACCCCGACTCGAACCCTGCTCCACAGGTAAACTGTTTTGTAGAACTGCTTCAAGAAGGGATGTCTCGCAATCCAACACCGATCATCATAAAATCCCTGGAAATATCGACTTGTATTCTACAAGTAGTTCGCTTTTAAACAGCTCTGAACGAAGTTGAACCTCCATTTCCAACCACTGCAGTTGTTCAGTCTTCATATTTGTCGGCCGTCTAAATAACTTTCGGGATCCCTGTGTGAAAGTTGAAAAATTAGGTCTCTCAAATGGTTTAAACATCCAGCAAGTCGTACGGGATTCAAACTCGTGCCTCTGCTCACTTAAATGTAAACGAAGTATAACGAAACTCACCGGTAACTAGGGCACCTGAATGTAACCAGCTGCTAGACAGCCCTGTCCATTTGTTCTTTCCAAGGTTGTTTTACGTCTGAAGACTCCCCGTCACAAAACGTTTTGCTCTGCGTTGATAAAGAACACGCCTGTGGTACACAATAAGAGCTCGTACTGAACGTCTGCCTTTTAGCTGTCGAAGAATCGGCTGTGGAGCTCAAATCTTCATCCATTCTCAACCCGTCAGCATTGCGATAGCAAGCATTCATATTAGGTCCTGGTCCTGGTGGCACATCTTCTGCAGAGACTCTAGGTCTCTTCCCGTTCGACTGGGTATTCGGGATTTGCACAGACGGAACCCGTTGATCCCGGGATGACCCGGAAATACAGCCAGGTTTTATGTTCAAGACAACCCTAGCTATAGCTGAGGTTTCATTATTCTGATAATTATCGACCCTTGTAGCGTTCAAAGCTCCTCCAGCGTCAGAATTATCGACTACAACTTCATGTGTTCCGTTTGTTTCAGATGCGTCCGTTGATATCATTCCTTGCATCAGACAGATAGCCTCAGTCAGGTTTTGTCTAGCTGTGTCGATCTCGATGATGGGTTTTGGGTAGTTGACTCCTAACTCGACTCCTGAAGCTTTAAGAACAGAAATAGGCGCATTCCACGGATGATGAATCCACTCGGTTGGCATTCTAGCAAGTTCTGGAATCCATTGCCGCACATATTCCCCTTCTGCATCGTATTTAGAGCCTTGAAGCTGAATCACACAAATAAGAAATGTCAAGTAATATGGATCTCACAAATAAGAAGGTACAAAAACAACAACAACAACAACAACAACAACATCAGAGCCTTAATCCCAAAATGATTTGGGGTTGGCTGACATGAATCATCCTTTAAAACCGTCCATGGGTGAACGCACACCTCAAAAATGTGAAAAACAGAAAAGAAAAAGTGAAAAACAAAAGGGGAGTGAAACATAATACGAAAGCCAAGATCCCACAAATAAGACGAGAAAAAAGAACATACATCGGATGTAGTACCTCCAACCTTTTTGTTTTTGAGCATATATGTATATTTTTGAGCTTATTACCTCAAACTTTATTTGTTTTTGAGCATATGTATATTTTTTTTGAGCTTATTAAAATTTTTAAGTTAGATTTTAATTTTTTTCCTTCAAAACTCAAATTTTACTAAATTTATATGTAAATTTTTGAGTTTATTGTAATTTTCTAGAGCTTAATGTTTAAATGAATAAACTCAAAACTTTATAGTAAACTTAGAATTTTTAAAACAAAACTCAAAATTTTTGTTATAATGCTCAGAAACTAATGAATTGGTGGTAATACATCAGATGTATAATCCACCTACTGAAATAAGACGGTCTCAAGTAAAAATTTGCGACTTTAATTTCTGAGTCCACCGCATATGAGAATCTGTGATAATGCAATACGAGAGTAAACACGAAGTTCTAATACGTTAACACGAAGTAGATAATGTACCTCAGGATCATCTAAACGGTTAAGATCATGTCCATCGGGTAAACTACCGGAAATATACTGCCAACCGAGAATATCACACTCCAAATCCGCATCCAAAAGCGTGTCCCAAAAGTATTTCATACCCCATCTCCAAGGAAGCAACAAAATTTTGACACAAAAACAAGCAACTATTACTCTCATCTTGTTATGAATCCACCCCGTCGCCCAAAGCTCTCTCATTCCTGCATCAACCAGTGGGTATCCAGTTCGACCCTGTCTCCATGCCTTAAAATTCCCTTGATCCGCGTTCCAAGGAAAGTACTTCAAGTGGCTTAGCAATGGTTTTTCATGGGTAAAAGGAAAGTTGAAACATATATACCGAGAATATTCTCTAAACCCGATTGACTTTAGAAACACAGTTACGCTTTCTAGGCCACGGCTGTTTCCTTGATTTGCCCATACCATTTGCTTCAATTGCACATTATGGAATACTTTTCTTACGCTCAATTCTCCGAAATGAAGATAAGGGGACAAAAAAGATGTCCAATTTCCCCCAAGATTTACCCTTTTTTGTGAATAGTCGAGAAGCTGATGCTCAACAAACTCTACGAGAGCCTTATTAGCATTGGTCCAGCCTGGACACCAAGCCTTTCCTAGCAATGCGTTGCTGGATTTTTCCGATTCATTCTCGAGACCCAAATCTTCAATAGAGAACTTCTGTACGAATCCTGGAACACAACCAGTATAATATAACGTGAGACCAGCCGACTTTAAACAGAATCCGCACTCAATTAAAAATACAATGTTTCATATGAGAGTTTGTGATGACTAAAATGATAATCATGGTCGACAAGTCAAACCAGGGACAAGAAGGGAGGGAGAGACGGTTGTAGGGTTATACCTTCAGCTGGCAGAAGGCGCCATGGCATCGGAAGTGAAGCAGGTTCTATCTGCATGTTCAGGCATTTGTCCCAGAAAGGAGCAAAAGTTGTAAAAGCACATCCAGTATCATCGTACACCTCCCATGGTTCATGCAACAAATCTCCATTGTAGCTATTGACGGTTATGTTATGCTCCCCGAGTATTTGCTTGATGTTATGATCACGAACAAGTGAGACAGGATCTTCAAACAAAAAGAAACCAGATAAGAAACAATACATCAATCATGCACAAGACATGGTTTTCTGTAATGGCACTGTCAAGTTACGAGATAAAGAGCCCTATTAACCATGATCCAAACACGTCAAGTAACCGAATACCACATGAACAATGATCATTCTCAAATCTCAATCGGAGACGCCTTTTCATTTAAAAAGAAGAGAGAATACACCAAATGCTTATGTATTACTCATTCAATTATAAGGTTAATGAGCAGGTCTAACACGTGAGACCGTCTCATATAACATTTTGTGTAGTAGATCAAAGAATGACTCTCTATAACGAAAAGACAGGTGTCACCGTATAATATGTCTCCGTCTTCCTGTTTTACTGTTTCCTATACCTTTTTACCACTCATAATCAGATCAACCATCTCAATCAAGTTTGTAACTATCAGATTTACAAATCCAAGATATATCATATTAAATTCAGAATGGAGATCTCTATACAATTCAATAACAAATGAAATGAATAATGATGATACCAATCAGCACAAATTCTTGATTAAGACGGCACTATCCATCTTAAACGTAGAACGGGTTAATGGTAGAAGAGACAAAAGGGGATGCTTAGGGACTAACAAAAAGTTTGTCCTACACATATGTACGTGGAAGCATATTTGACTCGTTTTCATCTTAAAACGGATACTACGGCTATCCTATCTTATTCAAGGCAGAAGGATACAAGTATAGCCCTATAATCAAATTAACCAATACAAACAGCAAAAAAATAAATCTTTTACACAAAGAATTACCAGAATTAAGCAAGGATTAGAATTAGAACATACCGTAAAGGCGATTAAAGACAACCTTAGTAGCCCCAACAGCCTTCACACAATCTAACAAAGCATCAACTATACTCTCAGCCTTAATAAACCCGAGTTCGACACCGAGTGACCTTAATGACTGATCTAAATGTGCTAAGGACTGTTTAAGCCACCATCTTGAAACTCTTCCTGGAAAATACTGCCCTTCTTCCTTAGGACACCATATATACACAGGACATATATTACCATCTCTTGCTGCTGCTGCTAAAGCAGGATTATCTTCTACTCTTAAATCCCTTCTAAACCATACTATTGTCTTACAATTACTCCCCATATCTTGGAATTTAAAACCCCCTTTTCCCAAATTACGATAATAACATTAACCCAGTGCCTCAATAACTCTCGGAAATTGGAGGGTAAGGGGTCGGATGTATGCAGCTTACTTATTTGTCAAGTAAAGCAAGTACTGAGACAGTTTCCGAATGATCCAAAATGAAAATTGCGAGAATTATTACAAAATCAAACAAACCAATCACACAAATTAAGTCAAAGATTATACAGTAACATCAATAATGTAAACCAACAACACAAAACAATCAAAATTCAAACTTTAAATTATAAACTAACAAATTAACAAACTCTAACAATAACCCATCAAGGAAATGCCTCAATTCATGTCACAAACATAAAAATTTCTCAAAAAAATGATGACAAAATTAAAAATCAACATCAAAAAGCTAAAAACATAGACTTATTAGAGAGAGAAAACACATCTAAACAGGGAAAAGCAGGAAGAGACTACAAAGATCTGATCTTTGTAGATTGTATAGAGAGAATATAACTATATATGACTAGTTATAGTAAAGATGGTAAAAGACAAATTAGTTTGTACTAAAGTAATAAAGTCATACCCATTTAATAAAAAACCCAGATTTTGGTTTAAAACGGAAATATCCATCTTTAACCTTGACGCGAGTCAAGTATAGTAGATCAAACAAAACAACAATGTCTAGGGATAAACAAAAGATTTATCATGTATATTTGCGATACAGATGGGAGTGTAAGACGGATATTGTCGTCTTAAGAGAGAGTTAGGGAAAAACACAAAAGGACAAATTCTTTAATTTAAGGCAATGATGTGGGTGTAATGCTGTTATGGGACAGTGTAATTCAACAATATGGGCAATTTTTATCCTTATTATAATTAGGATCTTATCTTCTTAAGGTTTCTATTTGCCCACAATCAAGAATTGGATTTGCTGTCATGTGACAGTATCTATTACAGTAAGCAACTTGACTGCTTCTGTAGCTCTTTACAAACAGAATTTTTGATACACAACTTGAGAGGAATTGTCTAGATTGATCTTATACCTACAACTTGTCAGTTCATGAATCTTGGGTGTGCTATGAATTTTTAGATATTCTTGTTTAAAACGGATATTTTCATTTGAAGATGGATGAAATTTATTTTTGGGTAAATATAAAGAAACAGGCTATGAAAATATAAAACCTGAATTCAATTAAGTGGTCGTTCGATTCTTAGGTTATCGTGTCAACTCTATGACAAAAAAAAAAAAAAAAAAAAAAAATTGGTACGAATGCTTTATTGGAGATATTTTTTGCATTTTCGTCGAGACATAATAAAAAGTTGATAAAAGGTGGTATGCTGATGGCATCCCCTCTTATACCTTGCGGTAGTGACTAATGATCCCGCAAGGAGGCTTAAAAAGCCGTAGTGCGCTAGTTAAACTTGCGGAAAGGACTAATGACCGCAAGGAGGATGAATAAGCCGTAGTGCGCTAGATAAACTTGCATGACTGGCCTGTCAAGTTTCAAATCATTTCCATACGTTTGTTTAAATTTTGCAAGAAATTTGAACAGACGTATAGAAACGATATGAAAGAAGGTAAATCACAGTTATCACATATTCACATGCATAATGTTCGGCCGAGTTGGGCTGAGGGTTTCCAGTTATAGCCAACAAAAACTACTTAACCATATAGGCACACCTAAATTATTGGCACACCTAATAATAGTGTTAGTTATATACTTATTAAATTAATGAATAATGTAGTTGAATAATTACTCACTTAAACCAGATGTTACATCTTTTCAGCAATAATTGTCCACTTCTTTCCAACCCCTTCCATAATTGGCATCAACAAACCAGACAATTCAATCATGGACAGGTAACGTATTGCGAATTGACGATAAATGATTTGACGGAGCCCAAAGAGAAGACGCGTAAATCCATATACAGTGAAATGGACTATCCGAAACATTAATTGGAATGGAAAACGTCACAGTAACAGGGAAAGTTAGCATCTTGAGCTAGGATACCGTTTTATTTTATGACAGACTGGTAATATAGATAAATGCATTAGTAATGTTAAATTGACGTTACTTCAGCAGTTGAGTCAGTTGGCTCGTTCTTGGAGCACCTCGAGATCCACCTCAGTTGGATCAGTGGCCTGAATTTCGTAGTGGATTCCTTGGAGCTCCCTCCTGAATCTGTCCTTAGATGTAGCATAGAGCATCTTGGAGCGTATTCGGGATACTGATGGAGACCTGAGAAATATAACCTGCAAAGGTTAGTTGAAAGCATGCAGTACTTTCTGAAACTTAAATAAAAGAGAGTTTAGAAACATTACGACTTTGACAAAAACAACCATCTAGAAGAAATTAGCAAGTAGTTTTAATTAAACTTGAAAACGAAAGATTATGCAACACCACGATATTCATCCCTAGAAATCGGATATGAGCATATTCAATAATTTCAACTAACTATGTCATTCCTCATGTTCTTCAGGTGTAAGGATGGAGCAACAGCAGCAACGAGAAAAATATTACGCTAGTATCTTAAGGATTCTTGCCTATGGTTGGACTAGAGACATTTATGGTCAAATTAATAAAATTACACAACAGAAGGGGGCTCAGCTGCTAAAAGTTCACTCGCTGAATCGAGTAGCGTTAGAGAAAGTAAACACAATCATAGTAAATTGCAAGAATATGCAGCAATTACCAAAGCATCATCGGATCATCCTGATTCCTAAATCCTGAGTAGTCAATTTAAGCAACATGAAACTCTAAGGGCTTGTTTGGATAGGATCATAGTACAAAAGGAACGGATGACGTAAAAGATTATTGCGCCCATGCATATACAAGAGTACTAGATCTAATTATTTGAATCTTCAATGAGTAATTTCTATATTGAATCACCTAGTACGCAGAAACTAAAAACTCAAAGTCAAACCATTCCAATACATGACATGAAGCGGTATCGTTTAAACTCAAAGAAGAAGAAGAATATGAATGACAGGATCAAGTATTTTAAGTTTAATAGTGAAAGAGACTGACCAGGCTATGAAAAATATTTTGCTCTTCTGGCAGTTCTCAGCAGTCACAAAGTCATAATCATAAACAGCATAGCGACAATCATTATCAGGCAACGATTCAAGGAAATCATCATAACTCTCAGCGGGTCCTCCGGTCTTTTCGACAACTACTTCCTTCTTCTTCTCATCGATCTTGAACACCACATATCGATGCACCTTCTTCCTTTGTAGTTCCATGTATGTGTTTTTGCAGTGCTCAGCAACTCCCATGCCCGATGAAGCATTACCCTGGAAACCATAAACGAATTGTGTGATTATTTGCTCCTAAATAATATTATTCCATTGCCTCGAGGGGTACTGTAAAGCACTGGCTAAAGAAAATCAAATGCATACTGTCACACAAGCAATGGAGGTTTTTGAATGACCAACATTGAGCATTGCGTCAAAAAAATTACATAAGAGTGCAAGTATGCAACTTCACAATAAAAATAAGCACAATCAGTTAAATGAATCATTTTGCTTTACTCTATCATAATCCAAAATAAAAGATAGTGAGCATCTGACTCCGCTAGAGACAACGGAAGAACATATCAGGAAAGCAAACATCATATCAACCCTCTCAGAATTAGCACTACAGTTTCGGAAAGTCGCCTCAAAGACCCAGAAGAACACATCTTTCTCATAAGAACCAAATATTAGATCCTTCATCCGACAGACAGTTAACACCATTAGGCAGCTTAACAGAACTATACTCATTAACTAACAAATGACCCTCTAAACGATTCCTATTAACCTAACCCTTTTAATTCTTTGTGATGAGTATTTTAATCGATGATAATATTTTCTACTCTCTATCTCATTAATAAATCATGAATCGTGAAAATAACTGATTTCTTTTCCCACCTTCACTTTTACCAGATCACTTCACCCTCAACTATGTTTAAGACTAAGAATTACTGTCAAAAACACCTCAAGATTTCAGCTTTTAATACATTGAACTATGTGGAAATTGGAAAAGCATACTCTAAAACACCACCACCAACAACAACATCATCGTAATCGGCCTAGTGCCTTCAGATATATGCGGTCTTACCCTTGCACTAGCAACACAAGGACGACATTCCGAACATACTCTAAAACACCAAATTCAGGAACATTACCTACAAATCTCCCAATAAAACTAAAGCTTAAACATATCAACATGCAATTTCTAGCCACCTAACCAAAATCAGGAGCAATATTTGATACTCCCTCTGTTGTCCCGGTCAATTGTTGTACTTTGGTTTTGGCACTAAGACCAACGAATGGGGAGGGGGCCAATTACTAAATGACGAGTGGAACAAATTGATAGTGAATTATCAAATTGCTCATCAAGTTCATTCTCAAAATAGAAAAGACAACAATTGACGGGGACAACCCAAAATGGAAAAGGACAACAAATGACCGGGACAAAGGAAGTAATTGATAATCAATCAATCAACTTTAACAAGAATTTGAAGTGAAATAAAGATCCAACAACTACCCAATAGCCTTAAACTCACATTTTCATAGTGATCCAACAACTACCCAATTTTAATCGGGCGTGAGAGCCGTCTTAAGTTAAGACGGTCTTAAACAAGAAATGGTGTCAACCAACATATCATCAATATTAATAAGATTGTAAGTGAATTAAGATGCAAAGATCAAAAATTTCAACATGCAGATGGTAATAGAAGTTGGGAATTAGATGGTAATGCGAATTAAATTAGAGAAATAAAGAAAAATTGAAGAAATTGGTGAAAGAAAGCTTACTCCTCTGAAAGCCATAGTTGCTTAGTTTTGCCGCGAGGAAGAGTGACTGTGTGTTTGGAAGCACAAAATATGACTAAAAGATTTTTTCTATCTAACTCGGGTCTTGAGTTTGGTTCTCGGGTCGGGTATGAGTCCTCGTAATTCGGATCGAGTTAATTTGTAGAATCGTAAGATTCTACAAATTTACTAAATATAGTTTTTTATTTGGTAAAAATATGTAATTGAAGTTCAAAACTTATTTAAACTTATTTATACAGAAAATATTGATAATTAATGATTTTAGTATAATTTTGTAAACATGTTTCAACAAATTATACGAAATTTGAGTTTTACGATATCATTATATAAAAATATATTTTAATATGTTTACTATGGAGTCGGATCGTAGGATCGCAAGATCGTATTATGATCCTACCTCTAGAAAATTTCAAATACATAGGATCGTAAGATTCTACAAACATGATATAATCGTAGGATCCGGATTCGGTCATGCATTTTTGGATCGTAAAATCGTAGAATCATAGGATCGAATCGAGATTCTGATAACAATGAGCTTAGGGATAAAATCCGTAAAGATTTGTTCTATACTTCTATCTAACCAAATATTCCGTATTCTGTAATGTATTATTTAACCCCTTTAAATATTTAAATGAATATATCCATCTTAAGAGAGATCGACCGCTATCTAATAACACTAGTGAGTACCTAATGACACTAGTGAGTTAATCGTCGCGGACTAACTTGTCCAACTAATTAATTACAAAACAAGAGTTAGTTTAACTAATAAGAGTTCTCTTACTCTAACCAAGGAGTTGAGCGTTCGATTCTCACCTGCGACATAAATACGCTTATTTGAACCAAAAACCCTTATCTAACTATTAACCAACCTGCACTTGGCAAGTCCGAATTTTGCAAATTGCAATGAACATAATTAGTTTGCTAGGTTTAAGTATACGTAATAACCTACAAATTATATATATGTCTCGAGTAATTGTTCTATATCCAAGTAATTGACTTATACTTAGAAAGACTAAATGTCATATCTAGTTTATCAAACATAAAAACCTGGAATTGACAATTTCTTAGTATGTTATTGAAATAACAATTTTTTATACTTTTTTTTTGCAATCCTTTGAATATTGATCATGGCTGGAATTCACTACATTTCATTTCACGTATGTTTTTATAATAAGTATAGTTCAGGTGTTATATTTTGTGGTCAGACTAAAGGTCATATATACAACAAACTACTTGAATAAATATGAGATATTGTAACAAAAGTCTCAAATTTAATGATAGTAGCTCAATTTTGATATGGAAATAACATTACAGCATACTAAAACTCAAAAATCTTATAAAAGCAAATGTCTTTAAATATGCAGTGCTCCATCGGGTGCTCCAAGTGCTCCAATATGCAAAGGTTGTAGGAAGAGCGCAAATTTCAGCATTGTTCGCGACCAACTAATCTACAGGTACCTTGTTTTTGCATGTGCGACTTTTATGACCTGGTTCTTTGCAATTGGAGCACAATTGTTTTCCACTTTTTGGTAATCTATATTTATAGGCTTTGCATTTCACTTCCCCATATGATCTTTTCCTTTTATTTGGAGGTCTCCCGTGCTTGACTCTAAGATCACTTGGCAAAATTTCACTCCCATCAATTTTCTTCCACATACTTTGACCATTCAATGGCTCCAAAGAAAACGCATATGAGGTCTCATAAGCATCCTTGCTATACCAAAATGTCACATAAGTCTCTGGATTCTCATTCTTTGAGCATATGGTTGTAGTTGCATGTTCGCAAGGAATCCCGTTCACATCCCAATATCTACATGTACACATACTTTTATCTAGGTTAACTGCAAATGTTAACGAACTATTATGCACATGCTCTACTTCATACACATTTTGGCTAGCCTCTATAGCTTTCCAGTTTCTTGTAGCTTGCATGTGATCTATTATCGTTGCTCGAACTCTAGGCGTGACAATGCTACTACATTTAGTAGCTTGCAACTTCTTCTCCACCATCCTAGACATAACCTTCCTCCTAATTTCTTCGAGCATTGTCAAAATAGGTTTCTCTCGAGGTTCAAGGATCCATGAATTGAAGGTTTCTGCCATATTGTTGCAAGTAACACCTGTGCATGCCCAACTTTTATAGAAGCACCTGCAAAACCTTTTTACATCTCTTGAACACATTTCATGGTGAGCTTTTGAGCTTCGTTCTCTTAGCTCATTCATTGCATCAGTAAACCCCTCCTCAGTGTATGACTTCACTGCCTTCCAGAATAATTTGTGCAAAGGAGCGCCTTTAACAACTTTTATCCAATTAGTGAAGATATGTCTTGCACAAAGCCTATGCTCAGCTTCAGGTAGCAATTTTGCTATCATAGGCAGCAAACCCTGTATTCATAAATTTTTATAACAACTCGATGTTATTCATTAACTATCTTATGCCAATTTGTTAAGGATAAAATGATAGTAATAAAAAAAATGCCCATACCCAAATAACTTAGAAATAAAGAGAGTTCATTCAAAATAAACAAACCTTTTGCTGATCAGATAACAAAGTCCATTTGTTACCCGTTTGCATATCTAGATCTTTTATGAGATGTTCAAGAAACCAAGACCAACTCTCTTTAGATTCCGACTCTACTACTGCCCAAGCCACGGGAAACATTTGATTGTTGGCGTCCCTACCAGTGGCACAAAGTAGCTCGCCTTTACAATAGCCTTTCAAAAATGCACCATCCAGACCAAGTACTCTTCTGCATCCATTTAAGAATCCTTTCCGTAAAGGAAGAAAACTGATGTAGAACATGTGGAACTGAGGAATTGGTCGTGATATATGAGCCTTTAATGCTAAGGATACACTAGTCCCTTCATTTGATCTTGTTAATTCATACATGTAATCTCGAAGGGAGGCATATTGTTTTTCTACTATTTTGGCACATGCTGACAAGGCAAATTTTTTCGCACTAGAAGCTTGCCATCGGCTGATCTTTACGCCATATGTGTCTTCCACATCCTTCATGAATAACATCAGCTTCCAAGTAGGATGTTTAAGGAGCTTTTCTTGGTACTCCTCGGCAAAGAAATTAGCATTAGCCCTTTTATTAATTTTGGTTGGTGCGCATGTATGTACGTCTTTGAAAAACCGTATCTGTAGACATCCAAATTCCTTAGTATATCTAGCACTAAGCTTCCATTTGCACTTTGGATAAGATTTACATTTGACAAGTACTCTATTTGTTTCATTATGACAATACTTCCATGCGTAATGTGTTTGGCAACTGTAGTAGATTAATGCCTTTCTAAGCACCTCAACCTTGTCAAATAGTTGCCCTAACTCGATCTGCACAGAACCAAATGGTGTGTCATTGTCATACATAAGACACTCATTTCGAGTGGCATCAAAGTTCTCTTCATCATCACTTAGACTAAGGGGGCCTTCATCATCAGATTCCCTCTCATAAAATTGTTGTTTTAGCTGAAATGATTCATAATCATCTTCATCTGTGCCCCAATAGTCATCTTTTATTCCATTGGATCTTTGATTTTGAACTTTTGTTTTTGTTTTTCCCATGGTTTGACTCTTTCCGGAGGCATTTCTCAAGGAAAGCCATTGCTTTTTCATTTCTTGCACATTAATAAATTCATCATCACTACTACCAGCCTCCTGGTCATCAATAATCTCTTCTTCCTCACTCCAATCTTCCTCTTCAACTTCCTCAAGATCAGAATCTATGTTGATATTCTCAATCTCCTTCTCATTAGTGACTCCAACTTCCATATCTAACTTGGTGCTTAAAATAACTTCTTTGGAGAAATTAATGCCCACATTTGTTTCCTGCAAATTCAGATTCTCCCCCTCAAGATATATCTCAATGGCCCCGTGTGTGACTCCTTCTATCCGCAACTCCTCTATAGTCTCGGCATCACATAAAATTTGAAAACTTGTTGGTCTAATAAGGTAAAAACAAAGTGTACCGTGGTGACAATACAAATCCTTCGCGATCTCGTTCACTGTTTTCAGAGTTAATTTGCATATATCCACATAGAACTCAACATAGGATCCATTCACATACTCAAATTTGTCTTCCTTTGATGCTAGATTTCCCCCGTAATAACACTTACAAGTAATGATATTTGCTGGTGCTTGTGGATCTATTAAAACAAATATAGAACAATAATTACTCATATATTAATAGCAAAAATTAACAAAGAGGTGAAAATAACATTCATAATTCTTGTAAGTAAATGTAATATATGTAATCTGATTTACTTTCATTATCGAATACTAACCTAAAATTATTTGCTTTGTTAACCCTAATTTTACAGATGCACATTCTACTATGCAAAGATGGGGTGATTGATAATGAATTATACTAGAAGAATAGATTAAAATACCTTTAGTAGTATATAAACATGGAAGTTGCCATAGCATAAAGGAGTTTGCCAAAGACATGGAGTTAGCAGGAGCATGTGAACAACGTAGTGGGAGAAGAGAAGACAATCGATGTAGATGTATAATCAGTTTTTTTTTTTTTTTTTTTTGTATATGGGGGAATATGTAGTTTTATACGTATGTATGTAATTTTATACGTATGTCATGTGTATTTTTATTTTTTAAAGATAAAGAGAAAATGGAATTTCGGTGAGATATTGGCGAGAAAATGGAAATCCGGTGAGATATTGGCCGGAAAAATTGAAAGGGGTTTAATTTCACATATTGGAAAAGGTAAGGGGGTCAATTACTCCAATCAAAACTTAAGGGGTTAGATTTCACAATTGATCAAAGTAAAGGGGTCTAATTACCACTTTCTCGGTTAAAACTACTAATTCAACTTTGGAATAAGTACAAAGTTTGATCAAAATCGCCTTATTTTGCTTAAATTTTCAGCTAAATTGGCATTTTGTAATAATCGTCTCAAATAAGCATTGGCTAGCTACTATGTAAGGTACGTGGTTCACTCGATGCATGCAATTCGTTTTTTAAATTCAAATACCACACAAGATGATTGACCTAATAAATAAAATACATTGTTAAAAAATTAAATGCATATTTTTTTTCAAAAGGATAATAAGATGACCAGTAACGGAGCAATGGCCTTTTTCGGGGTCCCGGAATGTCGTAAGCGAAATTTTTTTGAAGTATTTTGGTCCAATTATTAGAACGATTTGCCAAAATGGGGTTTTCTCGCAAAGTAATCAACAAAATAGGTAGCTTTTCAAAGTTATTACCCAAAATGGGTCCACGTCATCCCGAACCTAACCAGTATTCAAGTCGCTCCGGCGGAAAGCGACCTTATACAAAGTGACAATTTATGCTAACCAAACCTGAGGAAGTCATTTTAAAGTAAGTCGCTCTCCCGGTGAGCGACTTTACTTCAAGTCGCCTTCCCCCAAAGCGACTTTGTAGTCCAGTAGCAGGTTTTTTTGGACAAAATTTTTCTTCTCCCCCAGAGCAAAGTCGCTCCGTGAGTGGGCGACTTGAGTTGAAGTCGTCTTCCCCCACAGCGACTTTGCTTAGTCCAGAATGAGGTTTTTTTGGCAGCTATTTTGATCTTTGCCTCAGACAAAAGTCGCTTTGGGAACGAGCGTTTTGACCTTAAGTCGTCACCCCACTGAGCGACTTGAAGCTATTTACATAACAATCAAAGAATCAAATGTTCTTGCCCGGAATTGTTCTCCATGTTCTTGTTCTCATTCATTTGACAACCAAGGAAATTATCCTCATCAAGAACAATAATGCACAAAAGAAGACCAAAGGAAAGTTTTGAAAATAACTTAAATATTACACCCAAACCAAATTGTTGTTAACATCTGATACAAACCCAAAGTAGCTTAAATCTTAGACAAACTAAATTGTTTTAACATTTGATACAATCCAAAAGGCGCTTAAATATAATACAAACCAAAGTGTTTTGCTTAACTAGAAACATAAAACAACACTACTATCTTCTAACTTGACGGCGACTCCTCTTTGATCTCCTTGGTTGAGACGATGATCCTTCCTCATTTTCCGCTTCTTGGACGGGAGATAGATGAGTAATGTGGTCCGCTTGTGTTGTAGCATGAGTTGGACTTGGGTGAGGAATGTTTGGTGGTTGGATGAGATGTCCACAATGTGCACTTTCCAAACAATGAAGAGTAGTATTTTGCATGTCAAGTAGCAAATTTCTATAGCTAGCATCCATTTCATGAAGAGATGTATTGTTCATGTAGTCGGTCACTTGATGGTAGATATATGAATGACCACCCGCAAGAGTGTCCAAGTCACCGCACTAGGAGTGTAGTGATGCTCATGGAGGTATTTGTCAGTCAAGATCCGATTTTGAGGACTAACAATCCGACGAGTGTGCTCCCGATACCATACCATGTATGGATCATGGTGTGACATGAAACCACTATAAGGAATTCCTCCACCCAACATTTTTTCCTTCCTATTATCCCACTCATTCACATAAATGGAGTACTCAGTTGCATAGTCCCTTGTCTTGCCTCGTTTATCAGTTTTATGAAGTAAAGGCTCGGTGTTACAATTGGGAGGTATTGTTTGATGCCATCCAAATTGCCTAACAACCCTATTAGGTATGTGCATCTTATAATCTCGAAGCATATCAAAGGGGCTTCAACAACCCACTCCTCCTCATCCTCATGGCAAATATCGGGAAGATATTGTAAGGTCTCTTGTGTATAAGGTTGCCAAGTGAATTGTGTTTCCGTCAATTTATCAAACATATCCCTATATGTCACAAGACCAAGCCTATGATCTTTATACTTACGATCCACCCTCAACCATTTACACCCTAAGGGATCCTTTCCCGCTACCATTTGGGAGCCTAGAGGATAGACTTCTCCCTCATTCTCTACAAAATGTGACCTAACAATTTGGGGACGACCTACAACAACACGTTCCCAAGCCCATAACTACATTTGCATTACTCACTTGAGGTTGTTGAATTGGTATCAACTCAACATAAATGTCCATAGATCCCGCCTTTGAATGACATATACTAGCCCACATCGCTTGTAAAGAACGGTCATTGTTGAGAGAAACAACCTTAAAACATCCAAGACTAGGAAACTTCATTTTCAACACTAATTTATACTTACTACTATCAACACCAATGGTTGTGTATACCTCATTGTGTAGATCATTGAAGCTCATATTACTATTAGCAAAAATAAAAGACTCATTTCCACCTACATAGCTTACACACCCATCTCCTTCAACTATTTCACCATTCCAATAACACAATAAGGGAAAATGACTCCTCTCCATAGCTATAACTAAAAAAAATCGAACTACAACACTAACAACCACCCAAATTCAACACAAACATGAAATATATGGAATAATAATCAAAAACTAGAGTAAATAGCTACTCTAATCAAGTACTAATTAAGAAAATAAGTAAACTAATACCTTCAATATGTTTCGAATTTGCCCAAGAAATACCCAAATATTTGCTTGATATGGCTTAGAGAGTAGTAAATTGTGTTTTAATCAAACCAATTGACTGATTTAGAGTAGATTTTGGAGGAAAAATCGAAGAAATTGAGTTAGGGTTTTGATTTGGTACTTTTTTTTTTTGATAATGAATACGGGGTAAGGGAAGGAAAGAGAGGAGCGATATAGGCAAAGAGTGAAGTCGCTCTCCCGGTGAGCGACTTGACCTTAAGTCGCTCTCCCGGTGAGCGACTTGACCTTTTCTCCAGCTTCGCAAAAACCGAGCCTACGTGGACCCATTTTCGACAATAACTTTGAAAACGCACCCATTTTGTTTATTACTTTGTTAAAAAAGCCCATTTTAGAAAAAAGTTCCAATTATTAGGTAAAAACAGCGTAAATTTGTACCTTTAGGTAGAAATAGGTATTATATTTTCCATCGTATCCCACAAAATTATTTTTCTGGATCCGCTATGGACAATGATATTTGTTAAGTCTTTCTAAAACAATCTCATATAGAATAAAGTTGAATACGCATAAAATAAATGTCATTCAAATTTCTCTACACGGTAGTCACCACACACACTTGATTTTTATTTAATATTCGCATTTATCTTATATACATATATATTTAAAGTTTCACAATTTTTTATTTCAGACCGCCATATCCGTCTGAAATGGTCAGACGGATACCATTTTCTCTCACAAAAAACCCATTTAGGGTGTGAGTGGGAAAGCACATGGGGGTGTCCCACCACCCATGTGTTTCTCACTTGTGAGAGGTCTTATTGCAGTCTGAAATAAGGCGGTCTTAAGCAAGACGGACTGTTAAAGTTTATTAAGTTCATTTTATATTAGTAGTCACGTAGCTAGCATCAACCATGCATGGCACCATGCACATAGTTTATTTAACTTCAATACCTAATAATATGTCGTCAATAGCTAATTATACTCGCTCACATATATAATTCTCTCAATATCGTTTTTATTATTTATTTATCTTTAATTAAAATATTATACTCACAATTTGTTTAAGGTAAACCCGTTTACGCACATTTTTTTTAAAGTAAATTAAAATTAACAAAACTGTCTGTAGACGATTTTTTATGACACGTACGATCTTATATTTTTTTTTTTGACAATAATGTACGATTTTATATAAGAATTTGTGTGTTATTATTACATTTTTGTTGTGTTCATGTAAGGATGGGGGCTGCTAGCTACGTGCACGTACGTTAGACTTTGAACGTGTATTTTGATGACATGATGTAAATCATAAATCAAGTTCACATTAGGGTCAATATAATTTGTTGAAATATATTTTAAATTTTGCATGGATAAATTATAAATTACCAATGTCAACATATAGTAGTTTGAATTAGTATGGTCCAATTTAATTAAGAGTTAATGTGTAGTGAATGCTAGCTGCATATATATCGACTTACTCTAATATTGACCTAGCCAATGCCATACATCATCCCTTACTTTCTGAGTTCGGGTTTTCTGTCCCATTTTCGTGTCTTATTTAGCCATCTTATGTTCCACTATCTCTCTATTTGACACATAACATATTTACTTATCATAAGAGGATAAAATATTAGAAGATTAAAGCAGTGGACTACAAGATGAGACACGAAAGTTGGAGAGAGGATCCAGACCACTAATGTAATTCTGATTTAGATAGATACTCCCTCCGTCCCGGTCATTTGTTGTCCTTTGATTTTGACACAAAGACCAAGGAAATGAGAAGGGGTCAATTACTAAATGACAAGTGGAATAAATTGAGTGTGAAACATCAAATTACTCATCAAATTCATTTTTAAAATAGAAAGAACAACAAATGACTGAGACACCAAAAAAAAAAGAACAACAAAAGACCGAGGGAATAAAAAGTAACTTTGTGTTATTCAAATCATCAATAGTTAAAAGTTATTTTATTTACTTGATTAACTTTTTGACAAATTAAAAGTCTTTGACAATGAAAGCAATTTACCAAATCAATTGAATTGTTAGACTAATCAATATTTTGTACTCCATATCTCTTATCTATCTAAATTAAAATTAGCAATAGCCGTATCTTTTTAAATTTGAACTAGTTTGATTTCAATCATTTTGGATCGAATGGTTATAAAATAAGTTATTTTTTATGCGATTCTTACAAGTATTTTATAAAACATTGATTGAACATCAATCATTATCTCAACGAAAGACTTGTGTATTTCTTATTGCTACTGATGGACGAAAATAGATGCATAATATATTACGGAGTAATATATAATTGTGACGTCGTATTTGTGTCTTAAACTTATTGTTTATTTGTTTTTCCGAATTCTAACAAATATTCTTGGTTATGAATTTACTTTTTAAATTCTCTTTAAATCAAGCAGCCATGCAAAAACGAGTGTGTATTGCTTACGCCATGAATAATCATGATATAGAATCAAATCAATCAATACTTTATTTGCTTTAACTAATTTAATTATATTTCACATATTTGCTTTTAAAAAAGAGGTTTGTATAATTGCATGTACGCGGTCAAGTTTCTGTGGGTCAATTAAATGGAAAGTATACGAACAAAACATAGTCAATTAATGACTTAATGTGAACAACCGAACACTTCTAATATGGAAGTCCTCCTTAGCTTAATTGTTTTAGTTAGTCGCCCGAGTCCTGTATTCTTATAGTGATATTTAAAAAAAAAAACTTTTCAATTTTGTTAAATCCTAAAAATTGCCGTGTGGTTGATCATTAAAACTTTTTATATATGAGTTTTTCTAACATGTGCTCTAATGTGCCCTTAGGGCACCTGTTAGAAAATCCTTATATATATTACTCATCTACAATAGGTGGGTAGCAATACAACATTACGATATCTGGCTTATATTTCTTAAAACTTCTTATATATTATTATTATGAATTTTAAGAGCCTTTGATTGGAGTCTTCAAAAGAGAGATCTTGTCCGCTTTGGGTCAAGCCCTCACGGATTTACTCTTGGGCTCCTTCGTAAAAGACCTCGTACTATTATATTTTGTAGACACTTATAAATATGATCTTCCATATTTATTCTACCGATGTGGGACAAAGGTTTGCACCCTAACATAAAGTTTGAAAGTTCAATGCAATCATCAATAATAAATGACCGGGACAGAAGGAGTAGAAGTTCTAACGAAGATTCTCTCTACTTACGAATAGTGTTCAAAAAGCAAATATATAGAATTAATTGAAATGAAGAAAGCATTATTTCGTAACTGTTAAAAACACAGCACATACGACTTTCTCATCATAAAAAAGTCAAATTAAACTCGTACAGTATTATTTTTTAAATTCATTAAAATAAAACCTACATAAGTCATAACATAGTACGTAGACATGGATAATTACTCAGAGAAGAGTGTATACGTAAACTATACCAACTTGTACGGCCGAGTACCATTTAATATGCATTGACAATGTAGATTTTATTTACGTGCATAATTGAACGAGAAGTGGTCGATGTAGATTTTGTTTGCACGAGTACGCAACACAAATCTTAACTCGATAATTCTTTTATTTTTTAATAATAATTCTTACTTCAGACGCTTTGAAATAAACGAATTAAATGTTACCATTCTTTTAATAAAATGTAACCGTATAAATGAAACCATCTCATATAATATTTTGCGATAATATCCAGCGGCGGAGTCAGGATTTTAAGTCAGCGGGGCGGAAGTGTAATATTATGAGGGGACTTCGAAAAAATTCGAAAATTTTAACTATAAATTTTCGAAATTTTTAAACGTCAACGGGAGTGTGAGCGCTCCTGCTAACTCCCCACGCTCCACCACTGAATATATCTCATTTGTTTACCATTTTCCTATAACTATATAATGGCCTCCAGACATGCGAGTACTCATATTAGACGTATGCATGCTTTGACCAACTTATACTTTATTTATTTGCTTTCTTTTTCAATGATTTAGTCAATTAAATACAAAAGAATTAGCACACTCAAATAATAAGTGACCAAAATATTAACGATGTCAAGTTGAGGAATTTAGCACCATATAATATTCTAAAGTAGTAAAGTAACAATAATCATCATCACTTGGATTAATTAACTTATAACTAAAGTTGATTTCATTGGACGGAATATGTAAATTATCACAAATTCTTGTTTAATACAGATATATCCGTCTTAAACATGAAATAAGTCAAATAAATAGATAATACACACAAAAAAAAAATGTCATAAGATATTGCAAAAAAACTTGTCTTAATTATCAATACGAGATTCAAGCTTAAGGCAAATATGACCGTCTTAAGGGAGATCATACTAGTAGTAAACTATATATGTTAGGTCGAATAAAATGTGTATAATGTGACCTAAACAATGATGACTTATTCTTTATTTTGTTGCATTTACTAGTATTTAGCTACTATAAAGCTAGGTTACTATTATTACGCATGTCCTCATCTTCGTTGGATCTTCCTTAACTTTGTTGAATTAGTATTTTAATAAGAAAACTTTATAGTAATAAATTTAATCAATAATCTTACGCGACTTTACCCATTCAAATTGAGACATTGTCGGTCTGATGCGCTCACGAATTAATCAGACAAATCGCAAGATAAGGTTAGAAGAATAATCGATCAGTTAATAAATGGGTGACTGACCTGATATACATAATTTGCAGGATAGCCTCGTCATAACCAAAAAAAAAAAAAAAAAAATCGACCATAGCGATATGATCGAATTTTCAAGGACATTTTCCCCATTGGCCCGCTATTTTCATTGTTTTAGTTTGTTTAATTTTTCTCACAATTTGGTCATTACTCATTAAGCTAATACATCATAGGGTTGTTAATATGTACCTTTACCTCTTACTAAAATTTTTAAAGATAAAATAATCCCATGCCATTCTTGCTTCTTTGATCATGGTCTTAAAATTATATTCATGCAACCATGCATAACGTGTTTCTTTTATTTCATTTTTTGTAGGTCAGGCCATACTAATTATACTCGTAAAGTCGTAATATATTCCTAATACTTTCATTCCCATTATTTATTTACTAGACTTTTAATTAAAATACCCCTTATAAAAATTATATATGTAAGTAAATGAATGAGACGGAGAAGTGCAGGTATTGGTCTAGAAAAATAATGATGTAATCACACGTCACTAAAATTTCTACTTTTAGTAAGAACATGGTACAAACAAACAAGTAGGAAACCTTTCAAAGTAGTACAATTAAATTGAGGACTCCATCTTCTTCCTAGACAATCACATGCAAAATACATAGATATAATCAAAAACTCTCTCAATCAAAAGCTTCTTAAACTGATGATTAGAATCTTAAAATCGATTTTATATTTTACGAAGTAGTATTCTACCGTAATTTGCAAAATAAATGGATATAATTTGTCAAAAGCTCTCTCAATCAAAAGCTTCTTAAGCTGATGGTTGCAATCTTAAAATCGATTTTATATTTTACGAAGTAGTATTCTAACATAATTTTACATAAAATAATACGTAATAAAAATTACAGTATTTAATTTGTACTGCCTCTCATCCATCCTTTTTTTCCCATTTGAAGTGGGCACGGAGATTAAGGGTGGGAGTATAATATTGATAAATATATGAGTGGGGTTTGGTAATTGGAGAGAGGTATGATTAAATATTAATAAAGGAGATGGGTGGGGTTTGGTTATTGGAGAGAGGTAGGAATAATTAGAATTAAATATTAATAAAGTATATAGTGGGGTTTGATGGGTGGAAAGAGGTAAGAGTATAATATTAATAAAAACTTTCTCAAAAAGGAAAGGGGAAGAAAACCTGAATAATCCGTTTTAGGAAATAGGGAAGAAAAAAGTGGATAGGAGGGAGTATAATTTACATCAAGCTTTAGAAGGAGATATAAGGTAAACCATGTGTAATGAACAAGTACGTCTCTTGAGAAATCGTTCCACGTTATTGTGAAATTTACATACACTAAAATCTAACAAAAAGAAGAAAAATGGAATAATAAAAAGTAGTAATTACATATATATTTAAAAGTTCGCCTATAAATTTTTCATGAGATCGACCGTGACCGTCTCACACAAAAAGATGGCCTGGCTAAAATTTTTTGTGTGTGCGGAGGACAGCAAATAATGATCAAGATATAGAGTCCTTCCAAGAAGCTACAAAAATCAATTAAAATTCCTACTTGAACAAATGTGACATATTTTTTTCATTATTATATACGACAACTTTACAAAACATCAAAGACTTTGATTATTCAACTCATACACCATTTGTTTTTATTATCTAATAATAGTCTTCCCAATTTCCACTCGTATATATACACACCCAAATCTTGTAAGGTCACCATAAACTTTCTCTAACATTACACACACACACACAAACTTACACACATACAAATAAAAACCGTAAAATCATTTTTGGATTAAGGCTCTGTTACTATAAGCTTTATTTCTTTGACATCAAACACACAAAACTAAGATATATACAAAAACTGTAAAATCATTTTCGGATTAAGGCTCTGTTGCTGTCGAAACTCGCAAGAAGATGGGAAGATCACCATGTTGTGACAAAGTAGGTCTAAAGAGAGGTCCATGGACTCCTCAAGAAGATCAAATCTTGGTTTCTTTTATTCAACAACATGGTCATAGTAATTGGCGTGCCCTCCCTAAAGAAGCTGGTAATTGCTCGATAATTTATTTACCTTTGATTAAAATACCCATTACAGTGAATATACTGGTAAACAACAAATGACTGAGACATATTGAGTACTATGGTCATGCAAATTATGATCATACTACTACTACTAATAATAATAATCCATGATTAAAAATTGATTTTATGTGTATTTTTATTAACTTTAAATTAAATTTTATGTGTATAGGTTTGTTGAGATGTGGGAAGAGTTGTAGATTGCGTTGGATAAATTATTTAAAGCCAGATGTTAAGAGGGGAAACTTTACTAAAGAAGAAGAGGATACTATTATTCAACTTCATGAAATGATGGGAAACAGGTAATTATACGATAAGTTATTGTAAAACCGTTTATAATAGACTCTGATCGATCATTTTAATCAAAATTGGCGAAATAGCTTTCACTAAACATATATATTCTCGTATTTCAGGTGGTCAGCTATAGCAGCAAGACTTCCAGGACGAACAGATAACGAAATAAAAAACGTGTGGCACACCCACTTGAAAAAAAGACTCAACAAGCAAAATACAACAATTAAATCCCAAGCCAAAGTGACAATGCCAAAAAATGTTGCTAATAGTCACACAACTTCTAACTCGAGTGTGACGAGTGAAGAGACGCCAAATTCGTCTCAACAATCGTATTTTAGCGATGATTTTTCGACAATTACGGAGGTATCAAGCGTACAAACAATGCCTAAGAACATTGCAAATGTTACGGACGTACAAGAGTATGAAATGGATGAACTTCCGATTATTGATGAGACATTTTGGTCGCCACAAGAAATTTTATATGACGATATTAGCATGGATTTTGCGTTTCTAAATACGAGTACTATCCAAGACGAGAAGATATTGGGAGAGTTCAATGATTTTTCGTCGATGTATATGGGAAATGGACTAGGTCTTGAAGCGGAGAGTGTCGATTTTTGGTTGGATATTTTTGTTAGAGCTGGTGGTGCTCCGGATTTGCCAGAGTTTTAAGACTTTTCGTCGGATAATTCATTTAAAGTTGATTACGTCGTCTTAGCAAGAAAATTCATTGAATGTAGTTCATAAATACTAATCATCATTAAATTTGATTACCATTCTTTTATAGAGACTTACAAGTTACAAGTTGTAATAAACCACTTTGACAATAACAACTAGAAAAGTCAATATAATATTGTTTAGGTTTTTCTGCATGTGAGCTGGAGCATTTTGTCACTAATCACTTGTAACAAGACTACAACAATCAACTCGAGTATATGTAGACCTAACAAAACCGACCCAGATCGAATGACCTGATCTGACCTGACCCAATCTAAATATTTATTGTTACATAGTCTATTATCCTTAAATAACTTCAAAAATAACTGACTCGAAAATAACTTGAACTTGAAATGACCCGACCGGCTTAACCTGATTACGAGTGTATGTGAACAATGAAAAATGGGGTGATTGTAATTTGTTTGAAGAAGCAAGGGCCACAGTCAAGGATGTAGTGTATTGGTGGTTAAAGTTTACTAATAGTAACACATTTTTGACTTTTATTTACAAGGTGGATATCTGTATGTATCACTATAGGTTAAAAATCACTCTCATATATGTCCAATTAAATAAGTATGATTGATTATGATCGATCATTCACTAGACAAAGCAAGCTAACTTTATGTTGATTATTATGTTTGTATAATTGTATGTTTGATGGAGTGGAGTGAACTGGTAAAGAACATAAGTTCAATAGTTTAGATCATGTGTTTTATTAAGCATATAGTTTTCATTATTATTCCCTCCTGTTCATTTTTGTTTTCAGTATTGATGAACTTGTGTTCTCCATTGTTGTATGTTTAGAGTTAGTTATTTAGTTTGTTATAGAGAGAGAATTTAGTGAGAGAAACAAAAGGTAAATAAATGTAATTTTATATTATTGAAATGATATGCAAGCCTATTTATAGGAGTTGCTTATTGTACAAGAATCAACAATAATAACTTAAGCTCACATCTCCCTTCAAGCTTGACTTCATTTGTAAGAATGAAGTCCATTGCTCGTCAAAAAATAATGTTGTTGTGCTCCTACACCTTTAGTCATGATGTCTGCCAACTGTAGACTTGAGCACACATGTTTAGGAACCAAAAACCCCTCTTGAACTCGATCCCTCACATAGTGGCAACCTATGTTGAGATGCTTTGTTCGTTAATAAAATACCGGGTTCTGTGCAATATGTTCAGAAGATTTGTTGTCACAGAAGAGTGTAATTGGCAATGAAACTTGGACATGTAAATCTTTTAGCAAGGCTTCAAGCCAAACCACTTCACCTAATGTAAGACATGCTGCGATATTCTGCTTCAGCTGAGCTTTTGCTCACTGTTTTCTGCTTCTTGGTTTTCCAAGAAATGAGAGAAGACCCCGGAAAAATGCAATAACCACTCAAGGACCGACAAGTATCTACACACTGTCCCCAATCTGCATCTGTATATATAAGCAGTAAGCTCCATCTCTGTGTGTGCAGGATAATGTACACCTACATTAACAGTACTTTTCAAATACTTCACAATATGCAAGGCTGCATGTAAGTGAGGTAGTCTAGGCTGACTGAGGTATTGACTCAGATGTTGTACAGAATATGAGATGTCTGGCCTGGTGAGGTTCAAGTAAAGCAATCTTCCTATTAATCGTCTATACCGTTTTGGTTCATCCAGTAACTCACCCTGACCAGCAGCTAATTTTAGACCCCTAGGCATGGGAAAGTCTACTTCCGTACAATTCTCCATCTTCAAATCCCTGAGAATATCTAAAATGTACTTTCTTTGATTCAAAAGAATACCAATGTCATTCCTTACCACCTCAAGACTAAGGAAATATCTCATTTGTCCAAGATCCTTGATAGTGAATGCACTGTCTAAACCTGCCTTAACCTCTTGAATTTCTGCTTGATTATTTCCAGTGATGGGGCATATTCTGCACCCGCTGACCGAGTCAACATATTGAGCAAGGTCAAAGCCAAAAGACAGCAAGTCAACGTATTAGACAGCCTAACCGACATATCCTGTCGGCCTGTCACTTGGGTCTCGGTCTCGGCAACTAGCCGGCCGAGAGGCATATCCGCGTAATCACATCCAGTCCCCTCGGCATGGAGTCAACCAGGCCTGCCGGCCCGACATGGGTCCCTCGGCCGAGGGTAAGATAGTCTTTTCACCTGCTAGCCACTTGGCCACTACGTGACAAAAGGTGAAAGTCTATAAATACTCCACTTCTCTCATTGATAAAAGGATCCCAAAACTATCGGAAAAACATCTAATAATCTGGTATAAACTCCCTTATCTATCTACAATATACTTTGTCAAGTTAACACACAACTTATCTCTTTAAGTTTACTGACTTGAGCGTCGGAGTGAGTACGCTCGGTACCAAGCCGAGCCCTCAGTTTGTTCATCTTTACAGGAGAGAGCGAAAGGAAGAGACAATCAACGACGTCATTCTACAAGCTTAAGTGGTCATAATCCTGCTCCGGAATTACACCCGGAACAATTGGAAGCCGAGACGACGTGGATGACTCCGATAATGAAATACAAGCTTACAAAAGAGTTACCGGAGGACCACAGTCTCTCTCAGAAGATAAGAAGGATCGCAGCAAGGTACTTAGTGTTCGAAGGAGAATTGTACAGAAGGTTCGTAATAAGACCACTCCTGAAATGTGTCGGCCCAGCCGACGCGAAGCTTATACTGACAGAAATTCACGAAGGCATCTGCGGACATCACATGGGGGCGAGAACGCTAGCCCACAAAGCTCTCAGAGCCGGCTACTTCTGGCCTACCATGTTGAAAGATTCCAGAGCAAAGACCAAGAAGTGCAAGAATTGTCAGATGCATGCTCCGGTAATACATGCACCTTCCCGAGATCTGCAACCGGTACTCAGTCCCCTACCATTTGCACAATGGGGAATGGATTTACTAGGACCATTTCCGATGGCCTCCGGAGGAAGGAAGTACCTGATCGTCGCCGTTGACTACTTCACCAAATAGGTCGAGGCTGTCGCGGTACCTGCCAAGACCACGACGGCCGTAAGAAAGGTGATTTGGGAGAACATCATAACTCGTTTTGGGTTACCCCAAGTCATGGTATTTGACCACGGCCGAGAGTTTTGGAGTGACATGGTGATGAACTGGCTGGAAGAGCTCGGTATCAAATTCGCATACTCCTCCGTCTGCCACCCTCAGAGCAACGGGCAGGCGGAGGCAGCTAATAAAACAATATTGAACGGGTTGAAAAAGAAGGTTGAAGATCTAAAGGGAACATGGGCTAATGAACTACCCGGCGTCCTGTGGTCACTTCGAACCACGGAAAAAGAAGCAACAGGGTACAGTCCATTCCACCTAGTCTATGGGTCTGAGGCCGTCCTGCCAATTGAAGCAACGGTGCCGACATTTAGAACGCAAACCTTTGACCCAGTCGAAAATGAGGAAGGCCTGAGAGCCTCCCTAGACCTGGTCGAAGAAAGTCGAGATACGGCACGGCTCAACGTGGCAGTATATCAAAACCGAATGAGAAGAGCATACAGCCGTAGGGTCCACAAAAGGGACTTAAGAGTAGGAGATCTAGTTCTAAGAAAGTCGGCCGCAACAAACAAAGGAAACATCCATGGTAAAATGACGGCCAACTGGGAAGGACCCTACAAGGTAGTGGAAGAAATGAGGTCGGGGACATACCGGCTGACAGACATAGAGGGAGTGCCTCTAATGAGCCACTGGAACACAGACAACCTTAGAAAATACTTCATATAGCGGCGGAGGTGTCCGAGACCGTTGTGGGCACCCCCACGCGTGATTATATCTAATGAAGAATGATCCAAGTTTTCCACCAAAATGAAGAGTCCCCTCCGTAGTCGTACCAAGGTAGACGCCACGGCCAAAGCCGGGCAGTCACTAGTAGACGCCACGGTCAAAGCCGGGCAGTCACTACAATGCAGTTGATACTCGCGAAAGCGACCAACATGCTTAAGAACGTATAAGTACAGTTGAGAACGCAAATCTAGTTGCCCCGGCCAATCCGGGAGTGGCAGAGGAAGCGATCAATATGTCTATAGATACGAACGCTGTCGAGCCGTAACCTCGATTGCCTCGGCCAAAGCCGGGAGTAACGGGAAAACGACCGATACGCTAACATGTTCACAACAGCAGTTGGGAAGCGCAAATCTGACCGCCTCGGCTAAGACCGGGAGTGGAGGAGGAAGCGATCCGACCGACATGCCAACATGTTTAAGAACGTATAAGTACAGTTGAGAACGCAAATCTAGTTGCCCCGACCAATCCGGGAGTGGCAGAGGAAGCGATCAATACGTCTATAGATACGAACGCTGTCGAGCCGTAACCTCGATTGCCTCGGCCAAAGCCGGGAGTGACGGGGAAACGACCGATACGCTAACATGTTCACAACAGCAGTTGGGAAGCGCAAATCTGACCGCCTCGGCTAAGACCGGGAGTGGAGGAGGAAGCAACCGACATGCCAACATGTTTAAAAACGTTTTACAGTTGAGATACGCAATCTAACTGCCTCGGCCAAGCCAAAGGTAAAACGAAAAAAGCGCTCAATATGTTAAAAACGTAAGAAGACAACTCAATGGAGAATGAGATCAAAGCCTCGGCCAAGCCGAAGGCAAATAGACAAACATTATTAAAAATGTTTACAGGTGGGGAAAAACAAAGTCGACGGTCGTCCCCATAGGGATAGCCTAAACACAACCTACCAAAGTTTATCAAAAAAGAAGGTACAACAAAAGGTTACAAACATTAAGACTTGAAGCGCCAAAAGGATGACAGGGAGGAAAGGCTCAATAGTTGGCCCCCGAACAGCTGAAGCTGTCAGAAGGGCCGGGTGAATCTGGTGACGATCGCCCGTCTCCCTATGCTTATTCTTTGCTCGCCACCGGCAGCGAGAGCAAGATCATCACCAACGGTGGGCGGCCAAGAGGAAAGCTTGGCAGCTTCACTTGCCTTTGCCCTCTCAGCCTCCTCTCTGGCCTCCTTCACCTTAGCATCCCGGGCCGCCTTCTCCGCAGCCTCCTGAGCGGCCTTCGCCGCCTTCGCCTCATCCGCGGCCTTGGCCTCCGCAGCAGCGGCCTTCTCATCCAGAAGCCGGTCAAAATCTTGCCACGGGAAGGGGCCTTCAGGAAGGAGCTTTTTAATTGCATCCCTGGTAGCATCTTCAGCTTGGTCCCGGTACCGGGCACACATGTCAGAGATGATGACGGTCTTCAGCGTCTCAATATCCTTCTCCCTCTGAGCAAGGATAGCCTTTGTGCCCTTGTGCTCCTTCGCCTCGGCCGAATGCAGGGACTTCCATCTCTCCCTCTGATCAACCATAGCCTGATAGCCGCCCTCAAATTTGGTTTTCTCCTCCCGCAGCTTAGCGGCATCAGCCAATGCAGCCTCAACCTAGGCTCTCTCGGCTAGGACCAGCTTCTCGGCTTCCCCCCTAAGCTTTCGCTCAGCAAGGAAGTCCTTCATGGCGGCCTGGAGGTCTTTCTTCGTCCTCTCGGCCTCCTTCTTAGAAGCAGCAAGCTCGAGCCTAAGCCGTTCAAGCGCAGGGGCAGCTTGAGCCATGACCTTTTCTTGCTCCATAATATGAGCGCCGGCTAGTTCAGTCCACTTCACCAGCCTCTTGGACAACCTTATGCCTTCCGCCCTAAGCTGAGCGGGAGAAACCTTCTGGGATGATGAGTCGACGGTGACATTTTGATCGCCCGTCTGCACAGGCTGCTTCTCCAATTGCCGTTCAGTGAGAGCGACAGCCGGCGGCGGCTGATCTACAAAAAACCCAGACAAAGCATCCATGTCAACATTCATTGACATGTCAGAGAGCCTGTCATCAGGGACGCCTAAAGAACCTGCTAAATCCGAGCCATGGGTTAGATCCGTACCAGTTCTGGCCTTCTTGGACAGAGGGCCGGCTGACCCCTTTTCTTTCCCTGCCTCGGTAACAGCAGCAGTAGGCGTTGCCTCTTTTCTCTTATTTGAAGGAGGAGGACCCTCTACAACGGTGACCTCCTCTTCAACATCGACGACCACCTGCTCCTTTTGGACTACGGGGATTGAAGATTGAGCTGGAGTTGACGCCGTTGCCGCCGTAAACGTTGTTTTTGGTCTCCGGCGCGGCACGTTACCACCAATCTCCGATTGAGTCACCGCCACATCCATTGCCTTCATCGCCTGCTCCATAAGCTCGTGCGGGGCCGGTCTGCGATCACGTGGCGCGGCCTTAGGATGCAGCTCAACAACTCTCCCGTCCTGGTCGAGTCCCAACTTCTTTAGAATAGAGACGGGGAGATCACGGCCAAATCGATCTGCAAGAAACAAAGCAAGAGTTAAGTAAAAGAAGTAAACCAAGGCTCAAAAACGGAAGCATAAAAAGCAAGGGTGGGTCTCACACCGACCCCACTCACCCTGGTCGAGGGCCGGTATGAGGCCGTCGTGGCAAAGCGGCTCGTCTTGAAGGACGATCTGCGTCGGGGGCATCCATCCCTTCGGAGTGCCATCCTTCTCAGCCTCGAACAGGCTCATTGCCCGCTCTTCGTCCTCCTTAAGATAGACCTTCTTGGCGTCCATCTTAAGCTTATTCCGGGAGACATATCTATCATGCTCCCCCTGACTCTCACACCGCAAATTGACGCGGCGCTGGAAGGACCGGGGCAGTGGATAGTCCTCCGGAACCTCAACATATACCCACCGCCCCTTCCAGTCCTTGTAAGATGTCAGCTTGGAAACGGTAACATAACCCGCCTCGGTCTGTATGCTGTACCACCCCGTGCCACCTAGGGTAGTCTGCCGAAGATGGTGAATGCACTGTCTAAACCTGCCTTAACCTCTTGAATTTCTGCTTGATTATTTTCAGTGATGGGGCATATTCTGCACCCGCTGACCGAGTCAACATATTGAGCAAGGTCAAAGCCAAAAGACAGCAAGTCAACGTATTAGACAGCCTAACCGACATATCATGTCGGCCTGTCACTTGGGTCTCGGTCTCGGCAACTAGTCGGTCGAGAGGCATATCCGCGTACTCACATCCAGTCCCCTCGGCATGGAGTCAACCAGGCCTGCCGGCCCGACATGGGTCCCTCGGCCGAGGGTAAGATAGTCTTTCCACCTGCTAGCCACTTGGCCACTTGGCCACTACGTGACAAAAGGTGAAAGTCTATAAATACTCCACTTCTCTCATTGAGAAAAGGATCCCAAAACTATCGGAAAAACATCTAATAATCTGGTATAAACTCCCTTATCTCTCTACAATATACTTTGCCAAGTTAACACACAACTTATCTCTTTAAGTTTACTGACTTGAGCGTCGGAGTGAGTACGCTCGGTACCAAGCCGAGCCCTCAGTTTGTTCATCTTTACAGGAGAGAGCGAAAGGAAGAGACAAGCAACGACGTCATTCTACAAGCTTAAGTGGTCATAATCCTGCTCCGGAATTACACCCGGAACATCCAGTAAGCAAGACATCATCCACATACACTAGTGCCACAATGAGAGAATCAGAAGAAGAAGATTTTATAAACAAAGAATAATCTTACTTGGACTGTGCAAAACCTAGGCTTTGGAGATACTTTGTCAATTCTTTATTCCATTACCTAGATGCCTGTTTTAAGCCATATAAAGATCTCTTCAACTTGCAAACTTCATTCTTCTTTGGTTTATTATAACCTAAGGGGGTGTCATGTATACTTCTTCTTCAAGGAAACCATGCAAAGACGCATTATTGATGTCAAGTTGGTTCAAGATCTAACCTTTTGATGCAGCTAGAGCTATAAGTATCCTAACAATAGCAAACTTTGCTACTGGACTGAAGGTATGTTTGTATTCCTTATCTTTGACTTAATTGTACCCTTTGGCTACAAGTATAGCCTTGAATCTCTCTACACTACCATCAGGATTATGCTTGATCTTATATACCCATTTAGAGCCTATAACTTTTTTTCTTTGAGGCAACAACATCAAATCCCAAGTATCATTTTTCTCCAATGCCTCCAACTCTTTATTCATGGCCAAGACCCATCTGTCATCTTGTATGGCTTAATTGAAGGTCATAGGTTCAAATTCAGTGAGAACATTGGATAAATTAGCCAGGTAATTAAGTGGAATCAAATTCTTGTAATTCATTGAGAACAGTAGCATGGAATGAAGCAGAATCTGCTACAACATGACCATTATCAGAAGAGGAAGCCTGAAATGGTAGTTTTATGGAACAATGATAACCTGATAAAGAAGATGAGACTTGCTTTGGTCTGGATGATCTCCTGGGAGCTACCTCAGGCATCCTGGTATTATTTGGTGGAATAAAAGTGGCTATGGAATTGATATTATCATTTGGAGTAGAAATATTATTTGTATTATGATTACTTGTGTGAGTATTTGTATTATAAGTGTTTGTGTGAGTAGTTGTATTATGGGAATAAGGTTATATGTGATCACATGGTATGTTGAATATCCCTGGCTGATCTATCACATCAATTTCCTGAAAATCAGGAATAGCATCCTGGTGATGTGCAGATAAAGCTTTGTAAGGAAACTCTGTTTCCCTGAAAATAACATATCTGCCAACAAACATTGTATGAGTAGTAAGATCATACATTTTGTATCCTTTTTGATCAAAAGGATATCCCAGGAATACACACTTTCTATCCCTTTCTCTGAAATTATCTTTCTGAGTATTTGAAGTGGTAGCATAGCAAAGGCAACCTATTGTTCTAAGAGCCTCATAATCTGGTTTTTGTTGAAACAGAATCTCATATGGAGTTTTCCATGCCAAAAGTTTGACAGGCATTGTGTTAATAAGATGTGTGGCTGCTATAATACATTCTCCCCAGAATTTCAGAGGCAAATTAGCATGGAGTCTTAAAGCTCTAGTTGTCTCAAGTAAGTTTCTATGCTTTCTTCTACCCTTCCATTTTGTTGTGATCGACCCACAACACTTTTCTGATGGACTATGCCTTTATTTTTGAACAAACTATGACATTCTCTTTTAATAAACTCAGAGACATGGTCTGATCTAATCAGTTTGACAGTCCTTCCAAACTGATTAGTGACATAAACTAAAAAATATTGTATAAGACAAAGTACTTGAGTCTTAGAGTGAAAAAGAAAAGTCCATGTACTTCTACTATGATCATCCACTATAATAAGAAAGTACTTTGCCCCATTGAGGGCCTGAATCCAGTAAGGACCCCAGATGTCCATGTGTAAAAGCTCAAAACAAGTAGGAGCATGGGAAAGACTTCTAATAAATGGAAGTAAATGATACTTAAGACATAATGCAGGCAATGTTGTCAGGATCGGGATTCTACTTTGGATCGATGGGGAGGGTAGGATCGAATCTGTAGAATCGGATCGTAGAATCGCAAGATTCTACAAACTCACTAAATATAATTTTTTATTTGGTAAAAACATATAATTGAAAATCAAAACACTTATTTAGTAATATTTATTCATAAAATATTGGTAATTAATGATTTTAGTATCATTGTATGAACAACTTACACGAAATTTGGGTTTTACGGTGTCATTATATAAAAATATATATTAATTTTTTTCTTATGGAATCGGATCGTCGGATCGTAAAATCGTAGGATCGTATTATGATCCCATCTCTAGAAATTTTCAAATTAATAGGATCGTAAGATTCTACAACTATGATAGAATCGTAGGATCCAGGATCGGTCAAGCAGTTTTGGATCGTAAAATCGTAGAATCGTTGGATCGAATCGCGATTCTGACAACAATGAATGCAGGTTTCACAAAAGAAATCTTTCAATTCTGAAATAGTAGCAGGCAACATGTGTTTCATTTTGTCAATTGAGCAATGCCCTAATCTTGCATGCAAAATAGCTAAATCAGATCTATTTAGTTTGGCTCTACTACTACAACTTGCCATATTGCTAGTCTTATTTGCAGTAGAAGAAAAAGAAGAAACCTTGTAAGGGCTGAACCAGTAGAGACCTCCATGTTTCGTAGCAATTCCTTACTTGTAAGGTCCTGGAGAAGACACTCATGAGTGTTAAAACTAACAGCCATATTGGATGCACCAATCAACTTGCTAACAGAGAGCAAGTTCTGTTTAAAGTCAGGCACAAGAAGGACACTCTCTAGAATAATTTGTGGTGTTAAACGAACTTTTCCAGTTTTGTGAACAATCTTAATTGTACCATCAGGCAATCCAATTAAAATTGGTTTGAGTAAATCTTTAGTATCATGTAACAGATTGAAATTAGAAGTCATGTGGTCAGAGGCTCCAGTGTCAACAATCCAATGAGATGAATAGAAAGAATTTGATACTGAATATGCTTGGGAGTAAGACAAGGTACCTGCAAAGCTAGTTGAAGCAAAGGCAGCAGGTGACTTGTAAGAGAAAACTTTAACCACTTGTTGAACCACATACTGTATTATCCCATCCATCAGATGAGAATCCAATGCCACGGAAGAAGACTGGTGTGATTGTGTATGAGAGGAGGAAGCAGATTGGCGTGACTGTGCACGAGATGAGGAAGCAGGGCCCGATATAGGTGCTGGTTCATCAAAGGGAGTATATTCTTCATCAACTTCATCATCATACTCAACCAGTTGTGCATTATTGGCCCCCCTCTTGCAAACATTCTGGCCATTCTGAAATGCAGGACGACCTCTCCCTCTTCCTGCACCTTTAAACTTAGCAGCAGTCCTGAGATAAAAATGCTCAGATTTATGTCCCTTTTTACCACAGTGTGAACAGGCTGTGAGTTTAGGGCAAACTCCAATGACATGCCCTGCACTCTTACAGTAAGTGCAAGACTTCCCAACAGAATCATCCTCAGAAGGGTTCAATTTGGCTTCCTTCCAATCAGGCTGACCTGATGCATTATGCTGAGATGTAGCATAAGCAGTAGCCTCAGGAAGCACCTCAAGAGCATTATTGATTTATTTATGACGTTCAATTTGTTGCAAGAAAGATAAGGCCTTATTAATAGAGGGGAGATGATCCATGGAGAGAAGATTGGTTTGAATGGTCTCATAAGAAGAATTGAGACCCATTAAGAACTGGATTAACTTGGACTTAGCCTCTCTGTCAAGCATTCTCTTCAGCAGAAGGCAGGAGCATTGATCAATAGCACCACAAGTGCAAACACGGATAGGATCTAGAGCATCTAAGCTTTCCCAAGACGTCTTGAACTTACTGTAATATTCAATTAAAGAGGAAGTGTCCTGAGATATGAAACCTATGTCTTTCTTCAACTGATAATTGCAGCTCCGCGTTGTTGCACAGTACTAATGAACTCTCCGTTCAACCTGTCAAAATAGACGTGGCCACCAAATTAAGTTATTCCCTCTGTCCATATATGCGCTTTATTATTTTCATGTCGGGATGTCCATGAACAGACCACTGCATTGAATATTTCACTTCTTTTATGTTCACGGCAATGATGTTAAATAGGAAAAATGAGATATGTACCCCAACCAAAATTACTTCTATATAATTTATACTCCCTCCATACCACACCAATGGTAACATTGACTTTTTCACACTTGTCGAGACACGTTTTGCAACGTGAATATCTTTCGTTACACATTATTAAAAATTATAAAAATTTGATATTTTTATAGCACTCATGACGATAAATCAAACAAGATCACACATGACTAGATTTTGTCTTATAGATTAAGAATAATATCGAAGATTCTTTACGACCATGAATAGTGCCAAGATTCTCAATGTTACCATTGGTGTGGTATGGAGGGAGTAGAATGTAATGTTGCTGTTTGAGTAATGGGATTTGGTACCTAGGTCTGTAGACTGTAGGTATTAGTGGCCAAAACGCAGGAGTATATTGAAGAAAAGAGCGGTGACATGAAAATTTTAGCTTTTGTAGAAGGACTTTATCGGTCTAAAATTAAACCGGACTGTAAACCAAAAAAATTAATTTAGTGGACCGAAAATTGGATATCAAAGTTGAAGATTATACCAAAAAAATACTCCCTCCCAGTCGTCATAATGTTCCCCTTTGGGAATGGCACGATACTTAAGAAAAGTGAATATAAAATAATAAAGGACAAAGGTGGGGTTTGTTGGTAGGAGAGAGAGAAGAATAGTTAGTTGTTAAATAAAGTAATGATCTTTGGTAATTGTTCCCTCCAAAAGGTTAACACAAAACTGCACATGCTTAATTAAATTGCTAAACCGTCTTATCTATATTAAGACTAACAACTGATTATAGCTAATTATTGTACAAAACTTGGTTGTTTAACAACCATTACATACGGAGACATGCCTCCGTTTACCAATAATACTACGTACAATATTAATAAAATCAAATTACACATGATTAGTACCTGATTACTAAACAAAATACAGAAATTTTTTTAAAAAAAAAAAAAAAAAAAAACGAGAAGTAGGTGATCAGAGGACTTCAGTAATCAGTATGGATTTCTCCTATCTTGGCAGGCAATTAGGTTGTCCTTGAACCAAAAACCAAAGTGTCAAAGTCTTAATCCATCAAAGCAAGTTGCCTCACATATGAAAATTTGGCACCAAATTCAAATTAGGAGCCAAATATCACAAACATTTCAGTTTTGCGCCCAAATTTACTCTAAAACAGTGTGCAAAGTTCATGGGTATATAATTGGAGATGCTGAGATCATTTAGCCTCATTTATTTGTGTAGAGCCAAAACAATCCTTTCTAACAAAAAACATTCTCACTAAATGCTCAATAAAGACTGCCAAAAATGAAAAAACCAAATCTAGATAACTTGGAAAGAGAAAGAATCTGTCATCTTTTACTAGAAAAAACCAATGATGGAAAACTAAAACATGGGGCAATGAATGAAGTTGCAGCACAGTTTGGCGTATGCAGAAAAACAGTTACCAAACTTTGGAAACAGGCTAAGATGCAACATGCAGCAGGTCATGGGATCAGTGTAAATAGCAAGCTCAAAGGAAGACAAATGCCAAAAAGAAAGGTGTTTGACACGAATAAACTAGAGAGCATTGAGTTACTAGAGAGGACAACTCAGGAAGGAGTAAGCAAAGGGATGGGTGTTAGTCAATCAACACTGAGCAGATGGGTCAAGGCTGATCTCATAGATTCACATACAAATGCAATCAAACCTCTTTTATCAGATAAGAACAAACTTGAACGATTAATTTATTGTCTTTCACACCTTCATTATGATAAACACACAAAACAATTTATTTTCAAGGATCAAAGTAATGTGATTCACATAGATGAAAAATGGTTTTTTATTACAAAACCAAGTCAAAGGTTTTATGTAGGAAAAAAAGAAAGGAGACCTTTTAGATGTACCCAATCAAAAAGATTCATAACTAATGTTATGTTTATGTGTGCGGTATCAAGACCTAAATATGCTGAAAATAAAGAAGTAATTTGTGATGGCAAAATTGGTATATGGCCATTTGTAATGGAGGTACCAGCTAAGAGGAAATCAAAAAACAGAACTGCAGGCACATTAGAAACAAAGAATATAGAGTCAATAACTAAGAAAGTAACAAAAGAAATGTTGATTTCTAATGTGCTGCCTGCTATTAAGGCTAAATGGCAGGATAATACTAGTAAGAATGTTCTGATACAGCAAGATAATGCAAGACCCCATATAACTAATGTTCCGGGTGTAATTCCAGAGCAAGTATCGTTACCACCCGTGGCTTGTAGAATAATGTCTTGAGTTGAACCCTTCTTGCTTCTATCGTCCCTCTCGGCCTCTCCTGCAACAATGAACGAACTGAGGGCTTGGCTTTGTGCCAAGCGTACTCACTCCGACGCTCAAGTCAGTAAACTTAAAGGATTAAGCTGCGTTACTTGGCTAGATATGTATTGTAGAGAGATAAGGGAGATATTACCAGATGAATAGTGTATTTAGATTAAGTTGTGGGATCCTTACCTCAAAGAAGGTTGAGGAGTATTTATAGGCTTTCACCTTTTGTCACGTAGTGGCCAAGTGGCCAAGTGGCTATCAGGTGGAAAGACTGTTCTACCCTCGGCCGATGGACCTATGGCAGGCCGGCCGAGGGTCTTGGATGTGAGTACGCGGATATGTGTCCCGGCTGGCTGGTTGCCATGCCGCGACCCCGGTGACAGGCCGATAGGCTGCATCGGCTAGGCCGTCTAAGTCGTTGACTTGCTGTGGATATCTTTGACCTTGCTCAGTGTGTTGACTTGGTCAGCGGTGCAGAATATGCCCCATCAACTAACATGGATGAAGATTTTACAAGGCATGCTAATGAAGATGGGTGGAACATTCAACTAACTTGTCAGCCTCCAAATTCTCCAGACTTAAATGTTCTTGATTTGGGGTTTTTCAGAGCCATTCAGGCACTTCAGCAAAAGGAAAAAGCAAACACACTACAGCAACTTGTTGACAATGTTATGCAAGCTTATGAACAGTTAGAAGCAATTAAACTTAACTATGTGTTCATTACTTTGCAGGCATGTATGATGGAGATAATGCAACTCAAAGGTGGGATTGACTATCCTATACCTCATATGCACAAATCAAAACTAGCAGCACAAGGTTTATTACCTGAATATCTAACTGCTAACACAGAACTGGTGAAAAATTGCATACAATATGTAACAAATCTTGGTTATGCAAGTAGTATAAGTGAACTCGTAGATGAAATTAATAGTGCAGAAAATGAATTGGAACTAACAGAGCATGCGGGTTGCGTAATGACCCAACAGGCCAAATGAAGTTGTTGGTAACATTCATTTGTAAATGAAGGGAACATTAGTGCGAGAACCAAGAATGATAGATCAAGGACAAAATACTCAACTTTTTGAAGATAGGCAGATGAATGCATTCTGAGTAAACAACAACGAATGATAAATTAGAATCGGGCAAGTCAACTTTTTGAAGACAACAAACTGAATGCAATCAGAGTACAAGCATGTAGAGCAGAAAAGCAGATGTATGCAGACATGCAATTTATGTACCCTTTTGAACTTTGCACAAGTTTTTAATTTTTTTTGGGCAGTTGATGTAAACTGAAGTAGTTAAATGGCAAATGTGCTATGGCAGTAAAACTTCAACATCATTCAGTTTCAAGTTAAGATAACCACAGATCACAATCCATGCATAGCCTGCATCACAATTTCTTATGGTGGCGTAATGCATGGATTGTCATCATTTTGCTCTCAAATTATCATTGAGCATCGAAAAAAAGGAGTTCTTCTAATCCATAACAGTTTATTAACATCATTAGTCCATTAAACCTAATTTAAAAGATAAAAACAATAAATCAGGAGAAGAATGAGTGATAAAATTAAACCTCCCATCGTATTCGCCTTCCGGATCGGCGAAACATACTCTCGGCGAGAATCAGGGACAAACGAATCAAGTTCCCCATAGGTGTCAGGAACAACATCACAAGAGTCGAAAATGGGTTGACTGTAACCACCAACATCAACAAAATCCTTATGCATGACTTCATCTCCCTTCACACCCTCGTCATCTTCACTTTCAATGGCAAACATAGGATCAATTTTCGCCATCTGAGTCAAAACCAAACGACGGTACTCCGGGCTTTCACGCCTTTCCCTCAAAATCTTCATCCTTCTCTCAACATCAACACTCATAAAGGATGCCATCACTTCCCTCCCTTTCTCAAACTCGGTCTTCCTCTTCTGACCCCCACAATCATCATCAATCTCAACAACATCAACGGAGTTGTTGAACAAACAAGGACCGTCATCAAAATCATCATCAACATACCTCAGATCTGGAGCACAGTTGAAAAAAAATTCAAATTTATGGCGATTTAGAAAAAAATCCATTGACATATTGAATTATTGAGAGACGATTTTAATTGTAGATTGACAGAGAATTAGATAGAGAAGATTTTAGTGAAGATTGACAGAGAATTAGATAGAGAAAGGGAAAAGAGAGTGGCGGAAGAGAGTGGCGGAAGAGAGAGAGGGTGAGATTAGGGTTTAGGTGATTAGGGCCTTAAATATGGCGGGTACAATTAGGGTTAGGGATAAATGGGCTGGATTAGTTAATGGGTTAGTATTAGTGTTAATTGGGTGGGTTAATAAGGTGGGTTAGTAAATAAAGTGTAGGTATAAATTGTAAAAATAAGAAAGAAGTAAGGGTAGAATGGTAATTGTATAGATGAAAAAGTTACTAAAAAAGGAAAGGGGAACATTACCTGAATAATCCGTTTCAGGAAAGAGGGAACATTATAACGACTGGGAGGGAGTAGTAAATTAGTAATGACGGGATCAATAAATGGGTATCATGATCAGGTTGACAAACATTATCTTAATACTTTGTCTTTTTTTTTTTTATTATATCTCATTATTACTTTTCGAGACACTTTTTCCTCTTTTCAATATCTTTTAAAATATAAGAAAAAAATATAATGAAATGTAAATTTATATGAAACCTCTTTTGATAAAGACTTTAATAGTGCAATTTTAATAATTTTTGGAAAACTGTTTTCTGTATATATTAAACACAAAGTGTCATCTTAAAAAGGAAAAACGGAGAGAGTAACAATTAAAAATATGTATCGCAAATGGTAAATGTATGAATTAGTGATTTTAACGTATTCTACTTTAATAAAAAAATAAAATAAAAAACGCAAACATAGAGATTCTCAAAATTTTAAAATAGTTAGATTTCTAAAAAAATAAAAACAACCCCGTGAATTTTCACGGGTCTTACACTAATTGTTATTTAATGACAAAAACCTTTTTTTCTTGGATTAAATAAGCAAATTATGTCGCGGGTGAGAATCAAAACCCCAACTTCATAGTTTGAATAAGAAAAATCTTATCACTTGAGTTACTTTTGTTCTCGTAATGACAACAACATTAACTCAACGCATCGAGAGATCGATATAAGCAGTCTTTTACTTTGTTTTTTTTTTGAGTAAAAGATCAATTTCATTAATAATAATAATATGTCATACAAGAATTGCAACAAAAATTAAAATTAATTGAATACAAATTTGTAAAACACAAGCAAGACAAACTCTTCCTAAAACTAAGATCGTTATTAGATAAAAGCGCTTTTGCACACCACCCTCTAAAATACCGATGTTTCTTCATACAGCCAACTGCGAGGGGATCCATAGATTTGATAATAAAGTTTTGAAAGAGACGAATCTTGTCCGATCTCACAAATCGTAAGCAATAATCCAATATTCATTGCAGATTTGCAGCACCATATGACTACAGATAAGACCATTGACCTTCCACATAATTCTTGAACCTCTCAAATAGAGGGATGAATCTCACTCAAAATGAGGACCGAACTCACACAAAGACTTTGGGCTTGGCTAATACGGGGCACCTCACAAGATTAGGCAAATTTGCGCTGGTAGATTGGGCCACTTTGATTGTGTAGCCTGAAAATCAGTTGATATGGCCAACAAAGAGACATTTTCTTCAACTAGGAGTAGGACATGAAACCCGAGTCATCATTCCGTGTTTTAACCAAGTCAACTTCAATCGGATTTATCTAGGGTGACCAAAACTGGATATCCGATCCGGTTTTCAAAACCGTATTGATTATCTGATTTTTAAATTCTCCTTTTTTAGTATGCTTATCTGATACGGTTTTTCCATATATCTGAACCATATATCCGGTTTTTTCATATATCCGGTATCCGGTTTTCAGTCTCATTTATATAATTTAATATTTTTTTCTATTTTACGTGTGATTGTTAGTTTTTTGATAACTTAAAAGTGTTTTAAAAAATTACAAGAGTAAATAACTTATAAAGTTTAATACTAATAAAGTTTAATTACCAAATATTGTGTGATTTATATATATATTTTAATATTTTATCGAAGAAAAAAGAAAACCGTATCGGATACCGTAAATCGGGTTTATATGACTAATCTAACTTGGAAAGTCAGATCAAGGGTCTTGTGTTGCGCCTAAGGAACAGTCATCGGCAGCTGCGCGGTGTTGGCTTTTGGCTTCTGTTCTTGCTTACCCCAAAGGAAGAGGTACGTGCCAACAATAACAACCACTGCCCCTATTACGCTGCCAATGTAAAGCTTTTCAGAGAGGATGAAAAACGATGTAACTGCAACTAGAATTGTTGATAGTGGACTGAACACAGTCACGAATACCGGTCCCTTTTCTTTGTTGCACCAGAGTTGTATATATATTATTAGACCCGACCCGAAAACACCCTGCATTTTTCATTTTATTGTTATGAGTGAAATTTCTGAGTGACATTCATAATTATCAGGGTTAATTGATAAACAATATTAATTTAAGGACCATTTTTCATAATCAGTATCAACATAATCAATAATTAGTAATCAGTATCAAAATATGAACTTTTTTCTATGATAGGTTTCAAATCGCCTAAAAATCCAATCTTAACCTACTCAAAAATGTCCAAATAGCCATCATTCAAGTACAAATGTTCACTCACTCACGTTCAAAATCCCTCTCTTAGAACTAGAGTAAGAAGGTGAATTGGTACCTATAATAAACACGAGATGGGTTTGGCCTTACCCGCGGTGGAGGAGAGAAGTCTAACTCACAAGCCCAAGAATGCTCTTATCTCCCAAAACCAATTGGCTATGGGAGAAACACCCCTAGGCCTTATAAAATTATCGTATTCTGAACTTGTAGCCAAAAGTTATTGACGGTCAAAGTTTTTTTTGCATTAAAAGAGGGGTACATCATAGAATATGAAAAAGTTGAGGAGTACATTCAGTTTATAGTTACTTACCCCGTAGATTGCAGTCCAGAGATCGATGTTGAATCCGAGTCTCCACAAACCTGGGTCACGCACTATAGTAGCCGTGAACACGGTTGTCTGGACTGCCCCTACTGCACTTATCCAGGTTGTAAGTGACAGTTGCGCCGGATACCTTATCAGAGTGTATGTCTACATTATTGTATCCAATCAATTTCCAGGTTAATTAGATTAGATATTCTTTATGATGAGATTTATTTCAATGTTGTTATGCTAATTAACCTGAAGGATATAGAAAAGGGACAACGCCACGCAGCCGGCAATGGTGATGGGAGAACCTTTGAGCCAGTTCTGTTGTATGACTGTTTTCTGCTGGATGGGCACCAGAGGCTGGCTAACGTTCGGAATGATTGATCCCTTGTAGAACGCCATCAACATGATACCAGCTAGGGAAATTAGTGTTCCGAAAACCTTCGCAAGCCCTCTAGGCTGTCTCAACGCAACAGTCTCCAACCTGTATGTATGCATGCATTGTAGTAATTCTAATAGTTCAAGTTAATTAGCTTTACTATTGCTAAGGGTGTGGGAGCCCAGATTGTCTCTCGGCTCCCCACCAATTTCATGTAAACCTTTATTCTTATTTTAATGAAAGCTGCGCGCATCCCTTTATAATAAAAAAAAAAAAAAAAAAAAAAAAATAATAATAATAATAATAATAATAATAATAAGGTACGCGAGCGAACGTACCTTAGTAGTAGTGCGAAGACAAAGGTTAGAGATGCAACAGAATTCAACATAGCCGTGACAAAGGTCGGAGAGGTGTACGTCAAGCTGGCGAAGAATAAGTTCAACGCCAATCCAACCCTTTTCATTTAATTACACAATTCCATAAAAACACGAATTAGGCAACGAGAGTGAATCAAGTAGTGTCAAAATTATTAGAGGGTATTTGAACCAAACCGTACCCAAGAAGAGCAAGTAGGAAGATTTCACCAAACATTTTTGCGGTCAACTTTGGTCTCACATCCCTACATCACAATGTATATAATTAATTTTACAATTTACACAAAATCGATCCATGTCATCAAAGCACAATTATACATAAAAGGAGTCGCTGACCCACTTAGCGATTCCCTTATTCTCATATTAAAAAGACTTGAGCTGATAATTACCTATACTAGACTCGGCCCAAACGAGTTTAATTGATGAAAAATAAAATTTAGAGGTTCATTTAGTGATAATGACAACAATTAGGGGTAACATGTATGTTTTAAAAGAAAACCTTTCATTTAAGATCAGAAAACCTTCAAGACTTCTAGGCATTTAAAAATTGGTAACAAAAAGTAGCTCAAACATCATAAATTAAATACAAAAAAAATGTATAGTTGCGTGATCCTTACTCCTTATAAATTACATGAGAAGTTCGATTTACATGTTATGTCTTTTTTTTAACGGTAAGAAAAACTAGATTGATTCTTTAATGTAGGGCCAACTTATCTCATCCTTTTGAATGATTGAGATAGGTTAAAGCCACCGACTTTCAAATCACCTTAAAAGAGTTGAACATGAATGTCCAATAGAAACCAGAAAACCAACAACCTTGTTGGCTTCACGCAAGCAATGTTTAATTGTCACTTCATTGAAAAAATAAATGTCTAATTTCACATCCTTGATAATACGAGAAATCTCCCAAAGAATTTGACAAGTATTACGAATTGAGTTAATAACACAAAATTACCACCTTACATAATTAGCTTTGAAATTCCCAAACATTTAGCAGGTAAAAGGCTTTCTTTTAAAGCGAAGCTTTCGCAATAAGAATACTAGTAGATCTCCTAACAAAACGACTTTCCCATATGATCTGTATTCAATATCCTAAAGTAGCTTTATTCCCATCTATTTTTGATCCGTGACAAAATTAAACTTTAAAAAAACCGTTTTTAGGTTTTTCCCACCAGATTTCTTCCTTGCTAGTAGTGTTTCTAAGTGACTCGTCTTTCTCGGGACTGTTAAGATCTTTATATCTAGTCTCTTTCCAAATCTTAATGCTATTGTGAAAATTCACATGTTGTAAACATAACCAATCAAAGGACAATTGTAAAAGAAATGATTTTTGTTTTCAATAGAATGGTTACACAACACACAATGAGGTGGAACATTAATATGACTTTTAAGAAGCCTACCTTCCGTTGGGAAGCCGTCAACACAGGCTTTCCAAAGAAAAGAAATTTAACTTTGAAGGAATATTCAATTTCCAAATCCAGTGAAATTCACATTTGTCAAGACTTTGGTCGAACTGTGACAAACTGACAATTGTCTTTAATTAAGATGATCTTAAAAAAGAAATAATATACATACATTTTAATATTACCAAATACTTATTCTTCTTTCATTTGTTTAAATTTTATTCATTATAAGCAGTGAGGATACTCTGTCCCATTTTTGTGTCCTATTTTGTGTCTCACTCCATACACATTTTGAAATGGAACAAACAATATAATACAACAGTATTTGAAATGAAACAAATAAAATTGAAAGGATATTTAGTCGACTTTCTGCATTGAAAATCGAACTAATGGTGTCTAAGGCTAAAGACCTATTTAGCTTAAAGACGTAATTTGAAATACATTCACAAATCAAAGGATTGGTGATCAAAATTTGATCGGGTTTCTGAGTTTTTCTTTATATACAATGGCCTCTTATAAGACTCAAGTAAATTGATTCTAGGTCAAACAAATCTTGCCTAGCCAACTCTATTCTAAAGATATTATTTCCTAAATTACATTCCTTAAACTAGGGAAGGAAATAACAGCAATAATAATCTTCAAGATATCGCTTCTTATTCACCATTAACGTGCACTAACCAGCCTTGTGTATTTCCATCTCGACTTTACAGGCTGCTAAGGAACACACTTCAAATGAATGAATAGATAACAATTGTTCGGGTTTATGTCTTTGAACGATAAAAAAGTGTAAAATGACAAATTGACAACATAACTTACAAACAGCCCCGTGATTCCCTTACAAATTAATTGGAAACACATAATAAAAGTATTAAGACTAGTAACGAGTTGTATATACAAATTAAATTCAAAACTGACTTGATTTTAGATCCCATCAACATATAATAATAAAAAAAAGCGTTCGCGTACCTTTCAAGAACGTAGGCAAAAGGGAACATGACTAAAGTGCAAATGATTTGCCTGTAGGTGATGTAAACATGGGGATTCATCCCATGTTTGAAAGCTGCTCCGGTGATTAAGAACAATATGGTATACCCAACTTGTACTAAACCCATCAGTATATGTGGCTTAAATCTTTCTAAAACTCCCCCCATTTTTATTTTGTGCTTCGTTCTACCAACAACAATAGCCTTATAAATTTATAATAATCCCACTAATGAAAGACATATATACACATTATACATAGGTATTTTGCGACAATCAATACGTACTACGTACAAGATTGCTTCATTCCATATTAGGCTAAATCAATGCACTTAACCTGCTTATAATTATGCTTAATACTTACTAGCTGGCAGGATACAACAATACAATTAAAATTTGGATTTGAAACCCGAGTCATCATTTCGTGTTTTAACTAGACCTGTCAAATTATGACCCGACCCATTTTTCCAGGGTCAAAACCTGTTGATTCCGACCCGACGACCCACTTGACCCGAACCCGAAATGACCCGTTATTTTAGGGTCAAGACCCGACCCGTGCGGGTCGACCCATTGGATCAAAGGCAAATCAATCCCTCCAAAAGGCATCTAACTAAATAAGGTAACAAGTAAAAAAAAATTTCATTACATTATTATATTTTCAATTAATATATTCTTATAATTAAAATTCATATTTGTGACTTTTTCATTAAAATGCATAATTTATTATGCAATCATTTCCATTTTCACATATATTATTTTTCATCAGTTACACTCTAAAATTACGCAAACCTGTTTCTTATGCTGTCTTTAACATAATTATTGTCATCACTTACACCCTAAAATTACGTAAATTTGTTTCTTATATTATCCTTCATCAGTTACACTCTAAATATCCTGTATATTTTAAAGGACGTAATAATTTTTATGTTTTTTTTAATTAAAAAAAAAAAAAAATATTAGTCTAATTATTCGTAATTCGTCTTTATAACTGTGCGGTATACTGTTTTTACCTGTTTTTGTTATAAAGTTTATACGCGCTTAAATTAGATTTTACATTTTTACATCATTTAATTGTAATTTAATGTCATAAATTAGTTTCATGCAATGATATATCATTATAGAGCTAATTTTTATAGTAAAGTAAAAATGGTTTAAGACAAAAATAACTTAACTTAAAGTGTCTTTTGATGGTTATAAACTTTCATTTTCTACCTCTTACTAAGATTATATTAGTACATTATAACATTAAAGGTACAGTTAATTTATGGAATTAATTTAATGAGAATGTCTTTTTATAAAACAAAACAAAAAAATACCGTGCTGTAGCACGGGGATCTATACTAGTAATTTTATTAAAATATTAATATTTATATAGTAATCCGTATATTTGAAAAAAATAGTTAAAAATTATTATTTTTATTACTTAAAATTAAAAATACAATTAAAAAGTCAATTTTATATAACTTTTATAATTTTAAGTAATAAAATAATTATTAAAAAATAATTATTTGAATAATTATGTCAATATAGTTTATGTAAACATTTAATATGATTAAAATACTAAGTTTAAATATTTTTGAAATTTCATAAAAATATTTTTTTGATTAAAAAAATCGATAAAATAAGGCATTAGAGATAATTTATTGACCCGTATTCCAACCCGAACCCGATCCATGACCCGCCCGACCCGAGACCCGACCCGCCCGACCCGTTTAACAGGTCTAGTTTTAACCAACTAAGTCAACTTCAAGTCTTCAATCAGATATATCAATACACGTTTCTCCGTCACACACCTCGAGAAATCCTGTACGGGTATTCCGAAGAAAAAAGCAGTAATCATATCGTTTTCAATAAACCAAGCTTAATAGCGAAACCGGGGCGGGGCCATTTGATTCGATATAGTGGGCTCAGCCCGTACCCTAAACTGTACTCTATGTGTTCTATTGTCCTGTGAATAAAGCAACATATTTATGTTCAATCAATAGGTCTTGTTATAGACGGGTGGGGTGAACAGACGGGTAAAGACCTCTAATAAAATGGGTATGGGGGACAAGCTGGGGCAACCCCATGTGCTTCCCACTTTATGGCAAATGGGTATTTTGTGAGGGAAAATGGTATCCGTTTATACGTATAGACAGATAGTGTCCGTCTATAATGAGAATTTGATGTTCAATTGTTTTTCCCATTCAAGGGTGAAATAGCATCCTATAGGTGCATAAAAATAGTCCAGTGACGGGAAATGTTATCGGATTAAACAACGGTTTCAGGTCAAAATCGGTCGAGATCGATGGACTATTATAACTATTCCTGATTGATATACAGTTATACACGGAACCATAACCTTTAAAACTCGTACAAATCAATTGCAATGCGGGACTGTCACACTAGTTGAGAAATGCAAGTGTGAATTTTCTTATACCAGAATTTTGTTTATAGTAGTATTGTTGCATTCTCGTTTCGTCATAACAAAACTCAAGAACTGGGTTTGTAGCTGGAATTTGAGTCCATCTTTTCAACTTAATGCTCGTTCTACAAGATTCTTTACGACCCAAAAACGAAATTATGTGATAGATGATAGAATCCGGTAAATTTGAGAGGCTGTCAACATTACTTAACTGCCCAGAATTTGATTCATTACAATGGCGTTTCATTTTCACTGGGGAATTTCGTCGAACAGGTGGTGTGCGCTCTGAAAAACAAACCCTAATAATTACAGCTTCTTTGATTTATTTTGTGTAAGAAGAAAGCCGAAGTTGAAAGAAGAGGAATCTAAAGAAAAACATTGTTTAACAATTTAAGATAAAAAACTATTTCCATACTCTTATCCATTTCTATGGTCGAGTCTTGAGTCTTGACTCTTGACTACTTACAAGGTTAGAATAAATGGTTAGGGTCATTTCGAGTCAAATGAATAAATGATGTATCAAGTCGGACCATTATCGAGTCAAGTTACTTTGTCATATTATCTCAATTATTTATCATTAACTTTAGTTAATCGCCTTTATTTGATTTAATTATTTCATTATTAAGTCAATGTGTCAAACTAAATACTAAATCATTTTCATTTTATCAATAGTATTATTAAGCTTAATAATCGTCGAATCAATATCAGGTCGGGTTCGGGTCACTAATCTTAACGTCGTGTTACAGGTTATCGGTCGTCATCAGGTCAGGGTCCAATTATTCATCTTGCTTTGTTGGTCTTGCGCGGGCCGACTTCAGTTTGCAAACTTCTCGGGTTATATCGGGTCGGGTTTGCTCTAATACAGGTCGAGTTAACTTGGCAGCTCTGTGTCCAATATCGTGTTAACATCGACATTAACACGACACTCAGAAATTGTGTTAACAAAGTTTTAAAAAAATAACATAGTTCCATTTTTCCCCAACTAGGCAAGGCATTGCAAAATATCATACTTCAACTAGCCATCTTGTGATAAAGACAAACTTTATTGTCAACAAACAGGCTCAATGGCTCATTCATGTTAGGATAATTATGTACTTCTGCAAGTAAATTAAAGGTCGGGTCAGATTAATTCAGGTTTAGGTTTGTTTTGGTTGTAGATAAACTCAGGTTCATTCAGGTTTAGGCCGGGTTGGGTCAGGTTAACTCGTCGAGTCATTCACCAAGTTGGCTAATGCAGATAAACTCAGGCCTCGTGTCAAATTAGTCATCTCGGTATGACAGTTTGACTCTAACTGAGGTCTAGAGGCAGGTAAGTCAGTGCCATAAAAAGCTAGAGATTAGACAGAAAGAAAAGTTGCTATTCTAAAACCCAAAAGGAATGCAGGAAAATGAACAAGTTCAGCTATTGTATTGAAATTGAGAGAACATTAGAACGGGAAAACATTGACATACCTCGATCATCAAATTCGAGCATTTTAAATGAACTCGAAAAGAAATAATATCAGGATGTACAAGTCACCACCAGAATAAACCATTCAAAAAAGCTGGAAAAAAAAAAACGATCCGTTTTACGTCCATTAATTTAGCTTATTTCACTTAGTAATGCGTCATTTTGATCTTAGAAAAATCGATTTATTTTACACTGATTAGTTTCAAGTTTTTTCGATTTCTGAATCAAATCAAAGGTTCTTCAATTGTTTCTTATTTGATTTGATATTAGTTGTTACTTTCGATTTGTCAATTAAATTGCTTATCAATAGTTTAGTTAAAATGTTTGGAGGTGAAAAGGGCTAGTTTAGAAAGTTAATTAAATATATTGACGAATCGAAGCAATGTGTTGATGACCTTTAAAAGCTCAATGACTAGGCCCGGCCCGCCCAACACAACTTAAGCACAAGAATACTCTCCATTCTCCAGTCCTCCGAACACTCACTTTCCTTGACTCTCTAAATTGACAAAAAATTACTTTGAAAATTTCAGATCAACTTCAAATCCGCCATGACCAACAAAGCGACCAAGAATAATGTAATACTCCCTCCTATTCGGAATAACTGTCACATTTACCATTTTTATCTATTCACATAACTGTCCCATTTACCATGTTTAATGACTTTCCTACCCTTGGCTCTTTTCTTTATTTACGACCCCAACCACCCCTAACCCATCTAAATTAACACCCTCTCTCCTATATTCTTACCCTTATACAATACTTTTCATTATTTAACTTTATTCCTTAATTTTCGTGCCATTGTCCAAATGGGACAGTTTTTCCAAATAGGAGGGAGTATAATTTAGCAATTAGATTTATAGAGCATTAAAACAGATTTGAGAATGATTCAAACTATGTAAACTGCTTGGTAGAATACTTTATACTCCGTAGCAGAAAGGGCTGTCAGCAAGTCAAAATAGAGACAACATTCAAATGTAACTTAAGGCAGTGGTAGATTTGATATTCCGGCTCAATGTTGGCATAGCTAGCTGGTGTATATACCAAGACTCTAAGCAGGCATTAGTTTGAGTTATTTGTCAAAAAAACATTATTGACAGAGTAAAATTCGTATGTGAAAAATCACAATTATACTTCCTTCCTGGGTAAGGTCTAAAGAAAAAATGACAAGGGTAAAATTGTCAAAAAAACATTATTGAAAGAGTAAAATTCGTATGTGAAAAAACACAATTATACTTACTCCCTCAACATCATTTTGGTGCTACACATGGATGTCAATCACCGGCTCATGGCTACTCCGGCTCATCGTTACTCTTTAATACAAACCCATTGTTGCCCATTACAATTCCTCTTATGAAGTCAAGATTAGTTTTATTCGCTTTCATTCCGGCAATTTTTTTCCCTTCCAATTCTCCAATTCCACACAATTTACTTATTTAAAATCTAGATTACATTGCCCCTAAAACTTATCCCAAGACTAGAAGGGTTGAATATTCGCATAAAATGTTTCGGTGACCATATCAAGGCTCAATTTGACAACAGCCTTCAATTTTCCGGCATCCAGGTTGACGAAAACTTATCTTAAGAATCACGGTTGAATATTCGGAAACAAGTTTTTGTGGCCATAAGAAGGCTCAATTTGAGCACGGGTTTCAATTTCGAGCTCGTCAACCGGGATATTGGGAATTGAAACCCTACCCAAGATCCGGAACTCGTTAAATTGATGGCATTGGAAAATCAAAATCAGTAACTCGAAAGATTGTCGGAAACTGAAATTATATGCCTAAAATGTTGGGAACAAACAAGTGATAAAAGTGACGAAGCAAAATGACCAACAACTGAACAAGAGCTACTGCTTATTTTTGCACATATACACTACAAACAACGATTCGCACACATTTTTTGAGAGGAGGTTGCAACACCCAGCCTTCACTAGAATTCATCCTCTCCAACCTTGACAGGGAAACCAGACTCCCCACCACGTACAGCATGTCCAGAAATTTTATCAGTAAAACCGGCAGCTTCTCTTAGCGTTGACTAACCAAGAACAGCATCAGAAGAAACGGCAATCTCAGCACAAGATAGTTTGGTAGCAGAACAGACTTCAGAAGTAATAGGAATATTCACTGAGGTATCAAAGTTGGAAGAGAAGTTCTGAACATTCACGGCTACATTAAGATTATCACCCACTTCAACATGCAAGTTCAAGTCCAGAATAATGTTAGTTTCCTCAACCATCCCATTCGTTGAACCATTCTCAGAAACCCTATCACCATCTAACCTGGCCAGATTAAAGTCACTTTCAATCCTATTAAGGATTGCCTCTTGTATATGGGTATCACGATCAGACCTAACAGGCAAGCCCTCATGATTGGTATACATGGAGTAAGGGTCTCCCTCCACAATGAAGCCTCCCAACCCAGGGTGAGCCTGCCCCTCTCCAGGAATACCAATATTTAAATCAATAGCAGGGGGAGTCACCTCCGTAGGGACAGGAGGGTTAGCAGCAACCAATTCATTTGGAACATCCACCATCACATCAGAAGGATTAGCACCATTAGCTACAGCTTCAGTGGAGAATACAACCCCAGGAACCTCAATATTCGTGGAAACAGGAATAGGCTCTTCATCATTGTTGCCGTCACTTCTAGGCTTTTCCTCTATACCCCAAAGGAAGAGGTACATTCCTAAAATGACCACCACTGCCCCTATTATCCTGTGTAAGACATGTAAATGCAATTAGGAGTAGTTCGGACGGAATAAAACTAATCCAAAGATTAAATTTCATTAGATAGATTATTATCCCTTAGTTTTGATCAGAACAATTCGTATCAGATATGTTTTCAGCGAGGTATACCTGCCAACGTATAGTTTTTCACCAAGGATGAAGAACGATATGATAGCTACGAGGATTGTTGAAAGCGGGTTGAACATTGTGACGAACACGGGCCCTTTGGCTTTGTTGCAAAACAGTTGGGCATAGATGATTAAACCTGAACCAACAACACCCCCATATACTTCCGTCCATAATTTGATGCCCCAACCCATTTTCCACGCTCCCGCTTCACGAACGGCGAGGGCCGCAAAAAAGGCTGTCTGAGCTGCACCAACCACACTTATCCAGGCGGTTAGTGACAGCCGGGCAGCATACCATTGCTGACTGAAGCTCTGCAAAATATCAATTCCCGTTGGTAAGTGACGGTAGATTTTCAATTTTCAATCAAAAGCAAACTGTAAACAAATGAGCCAGAAAGACTCTGAAGTTGACCTGCAGGATGTAAAAAAGGGTCAGAACCAGACAGCTAAGAATTGTTAAAAGAAAACCCTTCAGGCCATTTTGTGTTACAGCTGAACTCCGCTGAATGTGGAGCAGCGGATGGCAAATATTTGGTACAGTCAATCCCTTGTAAAACGCCATAATCATGACGCCAACAAGAGAAACGACTGTCCCTGTAACCTTTGCTAGCCCTCTGGGATTAAACAGGGCAACCGTCTCCAACCTGAGAATTGAAAAGAACTGTTATTATGGGGTAGAAGTTCATAGGAACAATGATGAAGAGCCTAATCCTGTTAGAGCAAGAATTGGTAAGAACAGTACCCGAGTCTCAGCAACATAGGTTAAAAGTTCATTGCACAAATACCAAAAGTAATTTATCAAAAACACTTTGACAACCTTGATTGTTTTAGAAATTGAAACAAAAATTAATGTGGAAAAACATAATACCAAATCCATAATGATCACTACTAAATTAAACCAATTACCTTGCTCTTCTAAATTTAATTTAGAGAACATACCTAAGACATACAGCACATATGAACGTCATAGCCGAAACCGAATTTAGCATGGCCGTTACGAATGTAGCAGACGCATACTTCAGGCTTTCCGCAAAAAGATTCAGGGCCAATACCCTGTCCATTTTCACAACGGGTTAGGTTATAAGTTTAATGCTGTTTTACGGATTAATATACACGCAACGAAAGTTAGGAACCTTACCATAGAAGAGAAAGTCCGAATATTTCAGCAAACATCCTGGCAGTGAGTTTCGGTCTCACATCCCTACATGGGAAAGTATTATCATTTTATCAAAACAATTTAATTTAAGAGCACAAGAAGGACCCACTGTAACACCCCCGATTTTCGTCTCGATTAAAACTACTTCAAAAATCGTCACTGCGGGTTATGAGCCAAACTATAACCTTCTAATCTTGAAGCAAAGCTGCTTTGTCATATTACAAAGCTTGTCATCTACTTGACATAGCATGCCTAACTTCACATGAATAACCTACATGTGCTCCCGTATAATTATTGTTCACTATCAAACACGAATTCCACACACACAAGTTTTTTTTTTTAACCTATACCATCCTTACGGATGAGAACGGTAGACGAAAATCAAAGATACTCCATCGTAAACAGTACTATAATAATGTCGCATGAAGTTTAGTTATACGGAGGAAACAACGTACCTTTCAAGAATAAAGGCAAGCGGAACCGTGAACAAGGCCGCAACTAGCTGCCTGTACGTGATGTAAACGTGAGTATTCATGCCGCCGCTTACCGCAGCGCCGGTCAGAATGAACAATAACGATGTACCTATTTGAACTAAAATCATAATCGAATGAGGTTTGAACCTTTGGAATGCCATTTTTTGGTTTATTTCTAACACAATGAATGCTATTAGAATTTATAGCAGAAGGGGGTATGTATCTGGCTTCATGTGTAATGAACAAAAACTAATAATGGCAATACATTGGATTGAATGGCTTTCTTGTTGTCAAAAAAACAAATCTCTATAAAGCTTAACTTGCCAAATTATCTCATTTTGTGGACTCAAGGTGAGAAATTGTCCTAAAAGTGTATATTGTTCCCTGAAATACAGTTCACTATAGTAAGTGATTTTGTTGTTTTTCTCCCTCTTTAATGTTTGCATTTTTCTTTTGGTCACTACATCTATTTTCTATTCTATTTTTAGCTTATTTTGTCGTTTTCCGATAGTTTAGCCAAATGTTTAGGAACGCGTGCAACAAAAAAAAAAAAAAAAAATTAACAGGATATATCAAGTTATAGTGGTAGATTGAAAGGGTCGTAAAACAATTGGAGAATTTTAAAATAATTGTCATGATATAAGAGTAGCCAATGTACTCAAAATAAATATAAAAAAAAGCCCAAGTAAGAATCGGCAAAAATTTATTGATACAATAGAAATTATTATTTTCTAACATAGCATAACCCGAGATGTTTGTAAAATGGATTTTTAGTAACTACTCTTTTGTACTTGTATTTCAGTAGATCCATTTTACAACACTTTTGTCTAAGGCGGTATCATCATCACTCAATTGTACTTATTTTTAGTAACTACAAGCTCTCATCATCACTCAAATAAGGGGTTTTGCTTTTTACCACCTATTGAGTCCATAAGTTTACAATTTACCACCTATTAAGTCTATTTTTACCTATAACCACCTAATTTTGAAGAAACCTTCACAATCCACACCTATTTTGCATTATATTGACGGTTTTTGTTATTTATCGTTTAGGTTACGTAGTATCGACTCTCGGTTATTTGCAATGATCATACTACCCCTAATTATCATACACACAAGTAAATTATATACTTCGTAGAACCCAAACTCCATCTCGTCACTTTGCTCATTGCAATTATGTATCTAGATTCTTCATTTCAGGGCAGTATCATCAGGTATTTGTTCTCAATTTTCAAATCCCCCTCCTCCCTCCTTTTCGAATCCCTTTATATTCGTTTTCAATTGTTTACCTTGTTTTATCTTTCTTCTCAATTAATACAATTTTTCTTAGGGTTTATCTTTCTTCTCAATTTTTTTAGGGTTTATCCAACTTAATTTCAATTGAAATCCAGAAAACCCAATTAGAAAAGATGGGAACGCTATAATTTTCAAAGATTCAAGAAAATGCACAAGTAAAGAAAAAAATCATGCTTGCTTTAATTTATCAGATTTCTGGGTTGTACATACAAGCTTGTCTATTAATGGAGATGAATGCTGATTTCCGTCTACTAGAAAGCTCTAATGTGATAAACAACTGCCCGGATTTCTAATGGATATGATGACTGTTGTCGATTAATGCAGATGAACATAAAAGAGAGTCTTTTACGAGTTGAAGTTAATTCAGTTGAAAACAAGTGACTTGAGTTGAATGTGTGAGGATGAACATAATAATGACCGAGTCATTAGGGGTAGTTTTGTCATTGCAAATAACCGAGAGTCGATGATACGAAACCGAGATGATAAATAACAAAAACCGTCAATATAATGTAAAATAGGTGTGGATTGTGAATATTTTCTTCAAAATTAGGTGGTTATTGGTAAAAATGGACTTAATAGGTGGTAAATTGTAAACTTATGAACTCGTGGTAAAAGGCAAAAAACTCTAGAAATCATCATACCATTTCAAGCACCACATGTACAGTACACATGAAAAATACATGCTTAATAAAGAGAAAACACTGCACTGTAGAGTCTAGACTGACTCCAATCTACATACATAGATGCAAACTAACATTAAGAACGGTAGGTAGAGAGCGATGAAAGATACTCACAGTTATTGTGAGAGCGAGCAAGAAGTTGAACTTTTGAATTTTTACTGCCATGTCGCTTGCCTGCGACATAAATACTTTTCCCCAGAGAACAACGAAACATTCTAAAAAACGTCAAACCGAAAATTGAAGGCCGAAATTACCTCATCAATGAATCTAAGTTTGTTTGTTCTCTCTCAATTAATTTATATAATTGCTCATAATAGCCAACAAAAGTCTGCAAAATATCAAAATAACAGCAATAAAAATCAACTAGAAAACCAGAAAAATTAGAATCATGCCTAGAAAATAAATACTTGCATAAAACATGGGAAAGGAAGTTTCTTTACCAGTTCTTCCGTCTCGTCACTTTTTCCGAGAAGCCATCGTGAACGATCACTTATTTCCATCTCTCCCATAGTCTCATCTCAAAACCACCACTACCGTTACCAACAAACTCGTCACCAACAAACTTCATTAATGGTAACCAATAAGTCGAACCCATTCAAATACCACCAAAATAATAAAAAATTAGATATGAATCGACGATTGTGTGAATCGAAATTTTTCGATGAAAATTAGGTAGAAGGAAGAGAGAAGAAGAAGAAGAACAGAGGAAATATGATTACATAAATTGGCTACATACTTTGTATAGAAAGATGGAAATCAGATTTGAGATTGAGATTGAGATTGAGATGGAGATGGAGAATTGGGTTGATTATTAGGTTAGAAGGAAGAGAGAAGGTGAGAAGAATAGGAAATACAGTTAGAATGTGCCGATCCTATCCGCTAAATATTAAAACCAAATTAATTATATGGGATATTCTATATGGTGTCTCTTAATTTTTCGAGTTTTTCGAGTTTTTACATAGTATTCTACTGTATATTTTTTTAACATATATGGTATTCTAATTGTTGTCACTGTCACTAAGTGTACCTTTAAACTTCATTTTCCGCTAATTAAACTCAATTTTAGGCGTTAAATGATTACTTGGACGCATAACCAAGCTTGTCATTTATCGAGTCAATACTGGTTTTTTTTTTTAACTGTGTAATGTACGGGATTTTAAAAAGTTGGCGATTTGCTTATTTTTAGCATATTTTATAGTTTGTCATACAAAATTAATCATTTTTTTCAAAGATAATTTTATCTAATCTAGTTCATTTGTATGTGGTTTCGGGTTTTGTAGCCTAATTGTTTTCCTTATTGAATGTGTTTATCCACTGTATATTTATATGCAAAATAAAATAAAATTGCAAACATAATGTCACACTTAACTCCTTAAGGTCTATGTTTTAATAAATAATAATATTTAATTAACGGTTAGTATATATACAATTTATTTTCATTTGAAAGTCCTATGTTTAAGGGAAATTCACTTCTTGGTGTCAAATTTTATTATTCACCTAAAGATTTAAGATAATTCTAACACTGTTTTTGTGTCAATCCACCGTACTCCACCAACACTTTATAGATACTCGACCACCATTATCTCATTTACTTCCCCCTTTTGACAAATTTGGAAAGATTGAATGAATATAGTTGGGGAAGTGCAACACTTACTTATTTGTATAGAAACTTGTGTATGACTTGTACAAAAGGAGCGATAGAAATTGGTGGTTGTCTTGTTCTAATGCAACTTTGGGATTGGGAACGTATATCTATTGGTCGACCTACCATCATGACATCAACAGTAGAGGAGCAAGCCGGTGTCGAATATCCTCTTGGTTCGTAAGTGGTGGAGGGTGTTGACCCACTTGGTTGTAGGTGGCTAAGAGTAGACCGGGCTTACAGGGATCACTTGATTGGATTAGTTCAATGTAGGCATGCACTTGATACCATGACCTACATTATGTTCACTTGGCAACCCTATACTACATATGTCCTTTCCCTTCTTATCGCCATTTGTACCGAAGATCCTAGTGAGTGCATTGTAAATGCACCACTCATTTACTTTGAAGCTGTTGAGTGGCATTTTCCTAATAGAGTTGTTAGGCAATTTGGTTGGCATCCTACGGTTCCCCCTCTATGTAAAACATCTAAAAAGGTGCATAAAATTTATAGTTGGGGAACTGTCACTGATTATGAGGACTTGCATAAAGAAAGCATTGCGAAGTGGAATAACCGCAAGACTAGATTGACCCCTAGAGGTGTTCCTTACAATGGTTACCTTGACTACAATGATGCATACCTACAATGGTATCGTGCCATCACTCGTCTAGTAGTTAGTAACCTCAGTACCGAAACACAAAGCAAAGACTTGTATGAGAAGAAACACAATTTTTATCCCAATACGGCGGACTACATGCTACTTGTAAGTATTTTTTTTAATTTAACAACCTTTGTCTAATAGTAACCTTAAGTCATCAAATAAGGGTCTTTATCTTTGAATTGTCACAATTTATGACTTTTATTTCAACATGTTTGACAATCTCAGTCTTACTCTAATTTCGGTCATATACGTTTTAAAATTGATTTTTGGAGTTTAATTTGAGATTTAAAGGTAAAAAGATTGGATTTTGAAGTTACCCAGATGATAAAATTAGCTAATTTGGGAGAAATGTGAGGCACTACAAGAAAAACGCGGGTTAGTGACGGCCCTACCGACGAAAAAAGGAGGCCGTCAGAAAACACGGGTTACTGACGGATTTGTGACGGAAATTCCGTCAGTAACGTTTCCTGACGGATATCCCGTCAGTATCCCGTCAGTAACCTAGGTTTTAAGGTAAAAATAGGTGAATTTGAATGAGCTCAATTTCTCTCCATTTCCTAAAAAGAAATGGAGATGCAAGTTCCTATTAATGGTCCGGATCGCATCTTGGCAATATCTAACGATTCTCAATTTACGCATAAAAGTAAAGGAAAAATGGGAGTGAAAAGGGTAATTATTATTAAAATAGATTGTGAGAGGAAATGGAGAGAAAAGAAAAGGAGAGGATCCAAATCCAATTTGAAGTTACCCAGATGAGTGATTTTGGTTAATTTATGAGATTAGTAAAGATTTAAGTAAGAAAGTTGGTTAATTTAAAATTGATTTTTGGAGTTTTTTTTTGGCAGCCGTAAATCTTCCAAGTGACCGTCAATCAAGTAACAAAAAGGAAAAAAAAAAGGTTCAATGACCTCTCCTTTCTCTACTCCTAGAGTACTTAGGTTCCGTTTGACAAGGCATTTCAGGTACCTGATTTAGTCAAAATAGCTTATTTGACCAAAATTTCAGGTACCTTATTTTTTTGTAAACGTTTGGCAAGTTAAATAAACCAACTGAAATGAAATGCTACCTAGAGTAACATTTGAGATTTCAGGTATCTGATTTGGTTTGATTTTTCGTTTTTACCCTTTGCATTTTTACTATTAAATAATTATCATATCCTTTTATGTCATTTCATCAAAATCAGTTACCTTTTCAATTAATTTGCCAAACATTTTTTTATTTGATTCCTGAAAACGAACAGGTTGATTCCTGAAATGAGCTCGGACGCGTGATTGAAAAACAGGGAGAAAAAGAAACAGGGTCCAGTACGACCTTCCGAACGGCTGAAATTGTAATACACGGTTTTTCGGGATTCCTGGGTCCCGGAACAAAATTCTCCGGAAATCACATAGAAAGTTCCTCGGGTCAGATAAAGCGGCCACACAAAGTTTGAGCACCAACGGAAGACATTTGGGGTTGTCGGTGTGCCAGAAACCAGCATTCGCCGAAACTCGGACTATCGTGAAAAATGTGTTAAAGCTCGTTATTTGAGGCTGAAATCGAACAGGTTGATTCCTGAAAACGAACAGGTTGATTCCTGAAATGAGCTCGGACGCATGATTAAAAACGAGGAGAAAAAAAACAGGTCCAGACGACCTTCCGAACGGCTGAAATTGAAGTGTATAATACACGGTTTTTCGGAATTTCGGGGTCCCGGAACAAAATTTTCCGGAAATCACATAGAAAGTTCATCGGGTTAGAAAAAGTGGCCACGCAAAGTTTAAGCACCAACGGAAGACATTTGGGGGTGCCGGTGTGCCACAAACCAGCATTCGCCGAAACTCGGATTATCGTGAAAAATGTGTTAAAGCTCGTTATTTGAGGTGAAATCGAACAGGTTGATTCACGAAATCGAACAGGTTGATTCTCGAAATGAGCTCGGACGCGTGATTGAAAAACAGGGAGAAAAAAAACAGGGTCGACGACATTCGAACGAGCAGTGAAATTGAAGTTTGTATATATAATACACGGTTTTGAGATTCGGGGTCCGGAACCAAATTCTCAGGAAATCACATAGAAAGTTCCTCGGGTCAGATAAAAAGGCCACGCAAAGTTTGAGCACCAACGGAAGACAAATGTGTTAAAGCTCGTTATTTGAGGCTGAAATCGAACAGTTAGATTCCTGAAATGAGCTCGGACGCGTGATTGAAAAACAGGAGAAAAAAAACAGGTCCGTCGACGACTTTCCGATGAAATTTGAATTGAAGTGTATAATACACGGTTTTCGGGATTCGGGGTCCGGAACAAAAATCTCCGGAAATCACATAGAAAGTTCATCGGGTCAGATAAAGCGGCCACGCAAAGGTTGAGCACCAACGGAAGACATTTGGGTGCGGTGTGCCTACAAAAACAAAGATTCGCCAAAACTCGGATTATCGTGAAAAATGTGTTAAAGCTCGTTAGTTGAGGCTGAAATCGAACAGGTTGATTCCTGAAATCGAACGGGTTGATTCCTGAAATGAGCTCGGACGCGTGATTGAAAAAAAGGGAGAAAAAAAAATAGGGTTTGGTACGACCTTCCGAACGGCTGAAATTGAAGTGTATAATACACGGTTTTTCGGGATTCCGGGGTCCCGGAACAAAATTCTCCGGAAATCACATAGAAAGTTCCTCGGGTCAGATAAAAAGGCCACGCAAAGTTTGAGCACCAACGGAAGATATTTGGGGGTGCCGGTGTGCCACAAACCAGCATCCGCCGAAACTCGTATTATCGTGAAAAATGAGTTAAAGCTCGTTATTTGAGGCTGAAATCGAACAGGTTGATTCCTGAAATGAGCTCGGACGCGTGATTGAAAAACAGGGAGAAAAAGAATCGGGTCGATTACGACCTTCCGAACAGTGAAAATGAAGTGTATAATACACGGTTTTTCGGGATTCAGGGGTCCCGGAACAAAATTCTCCGGAAATCACATAGAAAGTTCCTCGGGTCAGATAAAAAGGCCACGCAAAGTTTGAGCACCAACGGAAGATATTTGGGGGTGCGGTGTGCTACAAACCAAAGATTCGCCAAAACTCGGATTATCGTGAAAAATGTGTTAAAGGTCGTTATTTGAGGATGAAATCGAACAGGTTGATTCACGAAAACGAACAGGTTGATTCTGAAATGAGCTCGGACGCGTGATTGAAAAACAGGGAGAAAAAAAACAGGGTCAGATCGACCTTCCGAACAGTGAAATTGTAATACACGGTTTTCGGGATTCGGGTCCGGAACAAAATTCTCGGAAATCACATAGAAAGTTCCTCGGGTCAGATAAAGCGGCCACACAAAGTTTGAGCACCAACGGAAGACATTTGGGGTTGTCGGTGTGCGAAACCGCGATTCGCGAAACTCGGACTATCGTGAAAAATGTGTTAAAGCTCGTTATTTGAGGCTGAAATCGAGCAGGTTGATTCAAAACGAACAGGTTGATTCTGAAATGAGCTCGGACGCATGATTAAAAAACGGGAGAAAAAAAACAGGGTCCAGTCACGACCTTAGAACAGTTTGAAATTGAAGTGTATAATACACGGTTTTTTGAATTTCGGGGTCCGGAACAAAATTTTCCGGAAATCACATAGAAAGTTCATCGGGTTAGAAAAAGTGGCCACGCAAAGTTTAAGCACCAACGGAAGACATTTGGGGGTGCCGGTGTACCTGACAAACCAAAGATTCGCCGAAACTCGGATTATCGTGAAAAATGTGTTAAAGGTCGTTATTTGATTTGAAATCGAACGGGTTGATTCACGAAATCGAACAGGTTGATTCTGAAATGAGCTCGGACGCGTGATTGAAAAACGAGGAGAAAAAGAATCGGGTCCGTGACGACCTTCCGAACAGTGAAAATGAAGTGTATAATACACGGTTTTCGGGATTCGGGGTCCCGGAACAAAATTCTCGGAAATCACATAGAAAGTTCCTCGGGTCGGATAAAAGGCCACGCAAAGTTTGAGCACCAACGGAAGATATTTGGGGGTGCCGGTGTGCCCAAACCAAAGATTCGCCAAAACTCGGATTATCGTGAAAAATGTGTTAAAGCTCGTTATTTGAGGTGAAATCGAACAGGTTGATTCCTGAAATCGAACAGGTTGATTCCTGAAATGAGCTCGGACGCCTGATTGAAAAACCGGGAGAAAAAGAAACAGTGGTCAGACGACCTTCAGAATGGCTGAAATTGAAGTGAATAATACGCGGTTTTTCGGGCTTCCGGGGTCCCGGAATAAAATTCTCCGGAAATCACATAGGAAGTTTCTCGGGTCAGATAAAGCGATCACGCAAAGTTTGAGCACCAATGGAAGACATTTGGGGGTGCGGTGTGCCCTGGCAAAGATTCGCGAAACTCGGATTATCGTGAAAAATGTGTTAAAGCTCGTTATTTGAGGTGAAATCGAAGCAGTTGATTCTTGAATTGAGCTCGGACGCGTGATTGAAAGACGGGAGAAAAAAAGCAGTCCAGACGACCTTCCGAACGGCATAAATTGAAGTTGTATAATACACGGTTTTTCGGGATTCCGGGGTCCCGGAACAAAATTCTCCGGAAATCATATAGAAAGTTCCTCGGGTCAGATAAAGCGGCCACGCAAAGTTAGAGGACCAACGGAAGGCATTTGGGGTGCGGTGTGCGAAAACAAAGATTCGCCGAAACTCGAATTATCGTGAAAAATGTGTTAAAGCTCGTTATTTGAGGTAGAAATCGAACAGGTTGATTCCTGAAATAAGCTCGGACGCGTGATTGAAAAACAGGAGAAAAAGAAACAGTGGTCCGACGACTTTAAACGGGTGAAATTGAAGTGTAAAATACACGGTTTTTCGGGATTAGGGGTCCCAGAACAAAATTCTCGGAAATCACATAGAAAGTTCATCGGGTCGAGATAAAAGGCCACGCAAAGTTTGAGCACCAACGGAAGACATTTGGGGGTGCCGGTGTGCCACAAACCAAGCATCGCCGAAACTCGGATTATCGTGAAAAATGTGTTAAAGCTCGTTATTTGAGGTTGAAATCGAACAGGTTGATTCCTGAAATCGAACAGGTTGATTCCTGAAATGAGCTCGGCGCGTGATTGAAAAACAAGGTGAAAAAGAAACAGGGTCCGGTACGACCTTCCGAACGGCTTAAATTGAAGTGTATATAATACACGGTTTTTCGGGCTTCCATGGTCCCGGAACAAAATTCTCCGGAAATCACATAGAAAGTTCCTCGGGTCAGATAAAGCGGCCACGCAAAGTTTGAGCACCAACGGAAGACATTTGGGGGTGCCGGTGTGCCACAAACCATCATTCGCCGAAACTCGGATTATCGTGAAAAATGTGTTAAAGCTCGTTATTTGAGGCTGAAATCGAACAGGTTTATTCCTGAAATCGAACATGTTGATTCCCGAAATGAGCTCGGACGCGTGATTGAAAAATAGGGGAAAAAGAAACAGGGTTCGGTACGATCTTCCGAACGGCTGAAATTGAAGTGTATATAATACACGGTTTTTCGGGGTTCCGGGGTCCCGGAACAAAATTCTCCGGAAATCACATAGAAAGTTCCTCGGGTCAGATAAAGCGACCACGAAAAGTTTGAGCACCAACGGAAGATATTTGGGGGTGCCGGTGTGCCACAAACCAGCATTCGCCGAAACTAGGATTATCGTGAAAAATGTGTTAAAGTTCGTTATTTGAGGCTGAAAATGAACAGGCTGATTTCTGAAATGGAACAGGTTGATTCCTGAAATGAGCTCGGACGCGTGATTGAAAAACAGGGAGAAAAAGAAACAGGGTCCGGTACGACCTCTCGAACGACTGAAATTGAAGTGTTTTCGGGATTCCGGGGTCACGGAACAAAATTCTCCGGAAATCACATAGAAAGCTCCTCGGGTCAGATAAAGCGGCCACGCAAAGTTTGAGCACGAACGGAAGAAATTTGGGGGTGCCGGTGTGCCACAAACCAGCATCCGCCGAAACTCGTATTATCGTGAAAAATGAGTTAAAGCTCGTTATTTGAGGCTGAAATCGAACAGGTTGATTCCTGAAATGAGCTCGGACGCGTGATTGAAAAACAGGGAGAAAAAGAATTAGGGTCCGGTACGACCTTCCGAACGGCTGAAAATGAAGTGTATAATACACGGTTTTTCGGGATTAGGGGTCCGGAACAAAATTCTCGGAAATCACATAGAAAGTTCCTCGGGTCGGATAAAAGGCCACGCAAAGTTTGAGCACCAACGGAAGATATTTGGGGGTGCCGGTGTGTACCAAACCAAAGATCATCGCCGAAACTCGTATTATCGTGAAAAATGAGTTAAAGCTCGTTATTTGAGGCTGAAATCGAACAAGTTGATTCTGAAATGAGCTCGGACGCGTGATTGAAAAACAGGGAGAAAAAGAATCGAGTCCAGTACGACCTTCCGAACGGTGAAAATGAAGTGTATAATACACGGTTTTTCGGGATTAAAGTCCCGGAACAAAATTCTCGGAAATCACATAGAAAGTTCCTCGGGTCGAGATAAAAGGCCACGCAAAGTTTGAGCACCAACGGAAGATATTTGGGGGTGCGGTGTGCCCAAACCAAAGCATTCGCCGAAACTCGGATTATCGTGAAAAATGTGTTAAAGGTCGTTATTTGAGGCTAAAATCGAACAGGTTGATTCACGAAATCGAACAGGTTGATTCTGAAATGAGCTCGGACGCGTGATTGAAAACGGGTAGAAAAAAAAACAGGTCGTACGACATTCGAACGATCGAAATTGAAGTTTGTATATATAATACACGGTTTTCAGATTAGGGGTCCGGAACCAAATTCTCCGGAAATCACATAGAAAGTTCCTCGGGTCAGATAAAAAGGCCACGCAAAGTTTGAGCACCAACGGAAGACAAATGTGTTAAAGCTCGTTATTTGAGGCTGAAATCGAACAGGTTGATTCTTGAAATGAGCTCGGACGGGTGATTTAAAAACAGGGAGAAAAAGAAACAGGGTCCAGTACGACTTTCCGACAGCTGAAATTGAAGTGTATAATACACTGTTTTTCGGGATTCCGTGGTCCCGGAACAAAAATCTCCGGAAATCACATAGAAAGTTCATCGGGTCAGATAAAGCGGCCACGCAAAGTTTGAGCACCAACGGAAGACATTTGGGGTGCCGGTGTGCCACAAAACAGCATTCGCCAAAACTCGGATTATCGTGAAAAATGTGTTAAAGCTCGTTAGTTGAGGCTGAAATCGAACAGGTTGATTCCTGAAATCGAACGGGTTGATTCCTGAAATGAGCTCGGACGCGTGATTGAAAAAAAGGGAGAAAAACAAATAGGGTTTGGTACGACCTTCCGAACGACTGAAATTGAAGTGTATAATACACGGTTTTTCGGGATTCCGGGGTCCCGGAACAAAATTCTCCGGAAATCACATAGAAAGTTCCTCGGGTCAGATAAAAAGGCCACGCAAAGTTTGAGCACCAACGGAAGATATTTGGGGGTGCCGGTGTGCCACAAACCAGCATCCGCCGAAACTCGTATTATCGTGAAAAATGAGTTAAAAGCTCGTTATTTGAGGCTGAAATCGAACAGGTTGATTCCTGAAATGAGCTCGGACGCGTGATTGAAAAACAGGGAGAAAAAGAATCAGGGTCCGGTACGACCTTCCGAACGGCTGAAAATGAAGTGTATAATACACGGTTTTTCGGGATTCCGGGGTCCCGGAACAAAATTCTCCGGAAATCACATAGAAAGTTCCTCGGGTCAGATAAAAAGGCCACGCAAAGTTTGAGCACCAACGGAAGACATTTGGGGGTGCCGGTGTGCCACAAACCAGCATTCGCCGAAACTCGGATTATCGTGAAAAATGTGTTAAAGCTCGTTATTTGAGGCTGAAATCGAACAGGTTGATTCCTGAAATCGAACAGGTTGATTCCTGAAATGAGCTCGGACGCCTGATTGAAAAACAGGGAGAAAAAGAAACAGGGTCCGGTACGACCTTCAGAATGGCTGAAATTGAAGTGAATAATACGCGGTTTTTCGGGCTTCCGGGGTCCCGGAACAAAATTCTCCGGAAATCACATAGGAAGTTTCTCGGGTCAGATAAAGCGATCACGCAAAGTTTGAGCACCAATGGAAGACATTTGGGGGTGCCGGTGTGCCACAAAGCAGCATTCGCCGAAACTCGGATTATCGTGAAAAATGTGTTAAAGCTCGTTATTTGAGGCTGAAATCGAACAGATTGATTCTTGAATTGAGCTCGGACGCGTGATTGAAAGACAGGGAGAAAAAGAAACAGAGTCCGGTACGACCTTCCGAACGGCATAAATTGAAGTTGTATAATACACGGTTTTTCGGGATTCCGGGGTCCCGAACAAAATTCTCCGGAAATCATATAGAAAGTTCCTCGGGTCAGATAAAGCGGCCACGCAAAGTTAGAGGACCAACGGAAGACATTTGGGGGTGCCGGTGTGCCAGAAACCAGCATTCGCCGAAACTCGAATTATCGTGAAAAATGTGTTAAAGCTTGTTATTTGAGGCTGAAATTGAACAGGTTGATTCCTGAAATAAGCTCGGACGCGTGATTGAAAAACAGGGAGAAAAAGAAACAGGGTCCGGTACGACTTTCCGACGGCTGAAATTGAAGTGTAAAATACACGGTTTTTCGGGATTCCGGGGTCCCAGAACAAAATTCTCCGGAAATCACATAGAAAGTTCATCGGGTCAGATAAAAAGGCCACGCAAAGTTTGAGCACCAACGGAAGACATTTGGGGGTGCCGGTGTGCCACAAACCAGCATCCGCCGAAACTCGGATTATCGTGAAAAATGTGTTAAAGCTCGTTATTTGAGGTTGAAATCGAACAGATTGATTCCTGAAATGGAACAGGTTGATTCCTGAAATGAGCTCGGCGCGTGATTGAAAAACAAGGTGAAAAAGAAACAGGGTCCGGTACGACCTTCCGAACGGCTTAAATTGAAGTGTATATAATACACGGTTTTTCGGGCTTCCATGGTCCCGGAACAAAATTCTCCGGAAATCACATAGAAAGTTCCTCGGGTCAGATAAAGCGGCCACGCAAAGTTTGAGCACCAACGGAAGACATTTGAAGGTGCCGGTGTGCCACAAACCATCATTCGCCGAAACTCGGATTATCGTGAAAAATGTGTTAAAGCTCGTTATTTGCGGCTGAAATCGAACAGGTTTATTCCTGAAATCGAACATGTTGATTCCCGAAATGAGCTCGGACGCGTGATTGAAAAATAGGGGAAAAAGAAACAGGGTTCGGTACGATCTTCCGAACGGCTGAAATTGAAGTGTATAATACACGGTTTTTCGGGGTTCCGGGGTCCCGGAACAAAATTCTCCGGAAATCACATAGAAAGTTCCTTGGGTCAGATAAAGCGACCACGAAAAGTTTGAGCACCAACGGAAGATATTTGGGGGTGCCGGTGTGCCACAAACCAGCATTCGCCGAAACTAGGATTATCGTGAAAAATGTGTTAAAGTTCGTTATTTGAAATTTGAAAATGAACAGGCTGATTTCTGAAATGGAACAGGTTGATTCCTGAAATGAGCTCGGACGCGTGATTGAAAAACAGGGAGAAAAAGAAACAGGGTCCGGTACGACCTCTCGAACGACTGAAATTGAAGTGTTTTCGGGATTCCGGGGTCACGGAACAAAATTCTCCGGAAATCACATAGAAAGCTCCTCGGGTCAGATAAAGCGGCCACGCAAAGTTTGAGCACGAACGGAAGAAATTTGGGGGTGCCGGTGTGCCACAAACCAGCATTCGCCGAAACTCGGATTATCGTGAAAAATGTGTTAAAGCTCTTTATTTGAGGCTGAAATCGAACAGGTTGATTCCTGAAATCGAACAGGTTGATTCCTGAAATGAGCTCGGACGCGTGATTGAAAAACAGGGAGAAAAATAAACAGGGTCCGGTACGACCTTCCGAACGGCTGAAATTGAAGTGTATAATACACGGTTTTTCGGGATCCCGGGGTCCCGAACCAAAATTATCCGGAAATCACATAGAAAGTTCCACGGGTCAGAAAAAGCGGCCACGCAATGTTTGAGCACCAACGGAAGACATTTGAGGGTGCCGGTGTGCCACAAATCAGCATTCGCCGAAACTCGGATTATCGTGAAAAATGTGTTAAAACTCGTTATTTGAGGCTGAAGTCGAACAGGTTGATTCCTGAAATGAGCTCAGACGCGTGATTGAAAAACAGGGAGAAAAAGAAACAGGGTCCGGTACGACCTTCCGAACGGCTGAAATTGAAGTGTATAATACACGGTTTTTCGGAATTCCGGGGTCCCGGAACAAAATTATCCGAAAATCACATAGAAAGTTCCACGGGTCAGATAAAGCGGCCCCGCAATGTTTGAGCACCAACGGAAGACATTTGGGGGTGCCGGTGTGCCACAAACCAGCATTCTCCGAAACTCGGATTATCGTGAAAAATGTGTTAAACATCGTTATTGTGGCTGAAATCGAACAGGTTGATTCCTGAAATGAGCTCGTACGCGTGATTGAAAAACAGGGAGAAAAAGAAACAAAGTCCGTACGACCTTCCGAAGCGAAATTGAAGTGTATAATACACGGTTTTTCGGGATTAGGGTTAGGAACAAAATTATCCGAAAATCACATAGAAAGTTCCACGGGTCAGATAAAGCGGCCACGCAATGTTTGAGCACCAACGGAAGACATTTGGGGGTGCCGGTGTGCCACAAACCAAAGCATTCTCGAAACTCAGTTATCGTGAAAAATGTGTTAAAGCTCGTTATTTGAGGATGAAATCGAACAGTTGATTCCTGAAATCGAACATGTTGATTCCTGAAATGAGCTCAGATGCGTGATTGAAAAACAGGGAGAAAAAGAAACAGGGTCCGGTACGACCTTCCGAACGGCTGAAATTGAAGTGTATAATACACGGTTTTTGGGGATTCCGGGGTAACGGAACAAGAATATCCGAAAATCACATAGAAAGTTCCACGGGTCAGAAAAAGCGGCCCCACAATGTTTGAGCACCAACGGAAGACATTTGGGGGTGTCAGTGTGCCACAAACCAGCATTCTCCGAAACTCGGATTATCGTGAAAAATGTGTTAAAGCTCGTTATTTGAGGCTGAAATCGAACAGGTTGATTCCTGAAATGAGCTCGGACGCGTGATTGAAAAACAGGGAGAAAAAGAAACAGGGTCCGGTACGACCTTCCGAACGGCTGAAATTGAAGTGTATAATACACGGTTTTTCGGGATTCCGGGGTCCCGGAACAAAATTATCCGAAAATCACATAGAAAGTTCCACGGGTCAGATAAGCGGCCACGCAATGTTTGAGCACCAACGGAAGACATTTGGGGGTGCCGGTGTAACACCCCGGCCCAAACCGGGTCGGGAGCGGTTACTTATGATAGCTCACCAGGCTGTGTACATGGCCCACAGATCAACACGGGTCCTTTATAGCGCATTTTGTCCTCACTCATGCGCATCCCGGAAACCTTCCCAGGAGGTCACCCATCCTAAGACTACTCCCAGTCAAGCACGCTTAACTTTGGAGTTCTTTCGCATGGATGACCATAAAAGAAAGTGCACTTTGTTGATATGAGTAGTACTTCCAATCCCTTTAAGCACTAGTCATTTAAGCCTATCACTGGACCTCTTCAATTACCGTGGGGTGTTACAGTCACCCCCACTTGAAGAACGCAACGTCCTCGTTGCGCCTGAGAGCATAACCGCTAACCCAGAATCCTCCCCGCTAGGTGTGTGACCACAATGGAGCGTATAACCACTGCCTCCAGGAGCGTATAACAAGCGCCTCCGATCACCACACGGTCGCGCAGGTTGCTCGATACCACTTGTAACACCCGGCCCAAACCGGGTCGGGAGCGGTTACTTATGATAGCTCACCAGGCTGTGTACATGGCCCACAGATCAACACGGGTCCTTTATAGCGCATTTTGTCCTCACTCATGCGCATCCCGGAAACCTTCCCAGGAGGTCACCCATCCTAAGACTACTCCCAGTCAAGCACGCTTAACTTTGGAGTTCTTTCGCATGGATGACCATAAAAGAAAGTGCACTTTGTTGATATGAGTAGTACTTCCAATCCCTTTAAGCACTAGTCATTTAAGCCTATCACTGGACCTCTTCAATTACCGTGGGGTGTTACAGCCGGTGTGCCACAAACCAGTATTCTCCGAAACTCGGATTATCGTGAAAAATGTGTTAAAGCTCGTTATTGAGGCTGAAATCGAACAGGTTGATTCCTGAAATGAGCTCGGACGCGTGATTGAAAAACGGGAGAAAAAAAACAGTGGTCGTGACGACCTTCCGAACGGTGAAATTGAAGTGTTTTAGTACACGATTTTGGGATTAGGGATCCGAACAAAATTCTCGGAAATCACATAGATAGTTCCTCGGGTCGATAAAGCGGCCACGCAAAGTTTGAGCACCAACGGATGAAATTTGGGGGTGCCGGTGTGCCACAAACCAAAGATTCGCGAAACTCGGATTATCGTGAAAAATGTGTTAAAGCTCTTTATTTGAGGTTGAAATCGAACAGGTTGATTCCTGAAATCGAACAGTTGATTCTGAAATGATCTCGGACGCGTGATTGAAAACAGAGAGAAAAATAAACAGTGGTCCGATACGACCTTCCGAACGAATTTGAAATTGAAGTGTATAATACACGGTTTTTTGAATCCGGGGTCCCGAACCAAAATTATCCGGAAATCACATAGAAAGTTCCACGGGTCAGATAAAGCGGCCACGCAATGTTTGAACACCAACGGAAGACATTTGGGGGTGCCGGTGTGCCCAAAAGCATTCTCGAAACTCGGATTATCGTGAAAAATGTGTTAAAGCTCGTTATTGAGGCTCAAATCGAACAGGTTGATTTACGAAATGAGCTCGTACGCGTGATTGAAAAACAGGGAGAAAAAGAAACAGGGTCCGGTACGACCTTCCGAATGGCTGAAATTGAAGTATATAATACACGGTTTTTCGGGATTCCGGGGTCTCGGAACAAAATTATCCGAAAATCACATAGAAAGTTCCACGGGTCAGATAAAGCGGCCAAGCAAAGTTTGAGCACCAACGGAAGACATTTGAGGGTGCCGGTGTGCCACAAATCAGCATTCGCCGAAACTCGGATTATCGTGAAAAATGTGTTAAAACTCGTTATTTGAGGTGAAATCGACAGGTTGATTCTGAAATGAGCTCGACGCGTGATTGAAAAACAGGGAGAAAAAGAAACAAGGTTCGGTACGACCTTCCGAACGGCTGAAATTGAAGTGTATAATACACGGTTTTTCGGGATCCCGGGGTCCCGAACCAAAATTATCCGGAAATCACATAGAAAGTTCCACGGGTCAGAAAAAGCGGCCACGCAATGTTTGAGCACCAACGGAAGACATTTGAGGGTGCGGTGTGCCCAAATCGGCATTCGCGAAACTCGGATTATCGTGAAAAATGTGTTAAAACTCGTTATTTGAGGCTGAAGTCGAACAGGTTGATTCTGAAATGAGCTCGACGCGTGATTGAAAAACAGGAGAAAAAGAAACAGGTCAGTCACGACCTTCCGAACGGTGAAATTGAAGTGTATAATACACGGTTTTGAGTCAGGGGTTAGGAACAAAATTATCCGAAAATCACATAGAAAGTTCCACGGGTCAGATAAAGCGGCCACGCAATGTTTGAGCACCAACGGAAGACATTTGGGGGTGCCGGTGTGCCACAAACCAGCATTCTCCGAAACTCAGATTATCGTGAAAAATGTGTTAAAGCTCGTTATTTGAGGCTGAAATCGAACAGGTTGATTCCTGAAATCGAACAGGTTGATTCTGAAATGAGCTCAGATCGTGATTGAAAAACAGGAGAAAAGAAAAACAGTGGTCCGATGACGACCTTCCGAACAATTTGAAATTGAAGTGTATAATACACGGTTTTTGGGGATTAGGGGTAACGGAACAAGAATATCCGAAAATCACATAGAAAGTTCCACGGTCGAAAAAGCGGCCCCACAATGTTTGAGCACCAACGGAAGACATTTGGGGGTGTCAGTGTGCCACAAACCAGCATTCTCCGAAACTCGGATTATCGTGAAAAATGTGTTAAAGCTCGTTATTTGAGGCTGAAATCGAACAGGTTGATTCCTGAAATGAGCTCGGACGCGTGATTGAAAAACAGGAAGAAAAAGAAACAGTGGTCGACGACCTTCCGAACAGTGAAATTGAAGTGTATAATACACGGTTTTTCGGGATTCCGGGGTCCCGGAACAAAATTATCCGAAAATCACATAGAAAGTTCCACGGGTCAGATAAGCGGCCACGCAATGTTTGAGCACCAACGGAAGACATTTGGGGGTGCCGGTGTGCCACAAACCAGTATTCTCCGAAACTCGGATTATCGTGAAAAATGTGTTAAAGCTCGTTATTGAGGCTGAAATCGAACAGGTTGATTCCTGAAATGAGCTCGGACGCGTGATTGAAAAACGGGGAGAAAAAGAAACAGGGTCCGGTACGACCTTCCGAACGGCTGAAATTGAAGTGTTTTAGTACACAGTTTTTCGGGATTCCGGGATCCCGGAACAAAATTCTCCGGAAATCACATAGATAGTTCCTCGGGTCAGATAAAGCGGCCACGCAAAGTTTGAGCACGAACGGATGAAATTTGGGGGTGCCAGTGTGCCACAAACCAGCATTCGCCGAAACTCGGATTATCGTGAAAAATGTGTTAAAGCTCTTTATTTGAGGTTGAAATCGAACAGGTTGATTCCTGAAATCGAACAGGTTGATTCCTGAAATGAGCTCGGACGCGTGATTGAAAAACAGAGAGAAAAATAAACAGGGTCCGGTACGACCTTCCGAACTATTTGAAATTGAAGTGTATAATACACGGTTTTTTGGGTTCGGGTCCGGAACAAAATTCTCCGGAAATCACATAGAAAGTTCCTCGGGTCAGATAAAGCGACCACGAAAAGTTTGAGCACCAACGGAAGATATTTGGGGGTGCCGGTGTGCCACAAACCAGCATTCGCCGAAACTAGGATTATCGTGAAAAATGTGTTAAAGTTCGTTATTTGAGGCTGAAAATGAACAGTGATTTACGAAATGGAACAGGTTGATTCTGAAATGAGCTCGGACGCGTGATTGAAAAACAGGGAGAAAAAAAACAGTGGTCCGACGACCTCTCGAACGACCGAAATTGAAGTGTTTTCGGGATTAGGGGTCACGGAACAAAATTCTCGGAAATCACATAGAAAGCTCCTCGGGTCGATAAAGCGGCCACGCAAAGTTTGAGCACGAACGGAAGAAATTTGGGGGTGCCGGTGTGCCACAAACCAGCATTCGCGAAACTCGGATTATCGTGAAAAATGTGTTAAAGCTCGTTATTTGAGGTGAAATCGAACAGGTTGATTCTGAAATCGAAAAGTTGATTCTGAAATGAGCTCGGACGCGTGATTGAAAAACAGGGAGAAAAATAAATGTGGTCCGTCACGACCTTCCGAACGGCGAAATTGAAGTGTATAATACACGGTTTTCGGGATCCGGTCCCGAACCAAAATTATCCGGAAATCACATAGAAAGTTCCACGGTCGAAAAAGCGGCCACGCAATGTTTGAGCACCAACGGAAGACATTTGAGGGTGCCGGTGTGCCACAAATCGCATTCGCGAAACTCGGATTATCGTGAAAAATGTGTTAAAGCTCGTTATTTGAGGTCAAGTCGAACAGGTTGATTCTGAAATGAGCTCAGACGCGTGATTGAAAAACAGGAGAAAAAAAACGTGGTCCGTGACGACCTTCCGAACGGCCGAAATTGAAGTGTATAATACACGGTTTTTCGGGGTCCCGGAACAAAATTCTCCGAAAATCACATAGAAAGTTCCACGGGTGGATAAAGCGGCCACGCAAAGTTTGAGGACCAACGGAAGACATTTGGGGGTGCGGTGTGCGAAACCAAAGATTCGCGAAACTCGAATTATCGTGAAAAATGTGTTAAAGCTTGTTATTTGAGGCTGAAATTGAACAGGTTGATTTCTGAAATGAGCTCGGACGCGTGATTGAAAAACGGGGAGAAAAAAAACAGTGGTCGAGTACGACTTTCCGATTTGAAATTGAAGTGTAAAATACACGGTTTTCGGGATTAGGGGTCCCGAACAAAATTCTCGGAAATCACATAGAAAGTTCATCGGGTCAGATAAAGGGCCACGCAAAGTTTGAGCACCAACGGAAGACATTTGGGGGTGCCGGTGTGCCACAAACCAAAGATCCGAAACTCGGATTATCGTGAAAAATGTGTTAAAGCTCGTTATTTGAGGTTGAAATCGAACAGGTTGATTCCTGAAATGGAACAGGTTGATTCCTGAAATGAGCTCGGCGCGTGATTGAAAAACAAGGTGAAAAAGAAACAGGGTCCGGTACGACCTTCCGAACGGCTTAAATTGAAGTGTATAATAATACACGGTTTTCGAAGCTTCCATGGTCCCGGAACAAAATTCTCGGAAATCACATAGAAAGTTCCTCGGGTCAGATAAAGCGGCCACGCAAAGTTTGAGCACCAACGGAAGACATTTGAAGGTGCCGGTGTGCCACAAACCATCATTCGCCGAAACTCGGATTATCGTGAAAAATGTGTTAAAGCTCGTTATTTGAGGCTGAAATCGAACAGGTTTATTCCTGAAATCGAACAGGTTGATTCCTGAAATGAGCTCGGACGCGTGATTGAAAAATAGGGAAAAAGAAACAGGGTTGATACGATCTTCCGAACAGTGAAATTGAAGTGTATAATACACGGTTTTTCGGGGTTCCGGGGTCCCGGAACAAAATTCTCCGGAAATCACATAGAAAGTTCCTCGGGTCAGATAAAGCGACCACGAAAAGTTTGAGCACCAACGGAAGATATTTGGGGGTGCCGGTGTGCCACAAACCAGCATTCGCCGAAACTAGGATTATCGTGAAAAATGTGTTAAAGTTCGTTATTTGAGGCTGAAAATGAACAGGCTGATTTCTGAAATGGAACAGGTTGATTCCTGAAATGAGCTCGGACGCGTGATTGAAAAACAGGGAGAAAAAGAAACAGGGTCCCAGACGACCTCTCGAACGATCGAAATTGAAGTGTTTTCGGGATTAGGGGTCACGGAACAAAATTCTCGGAAATCACATAGAAAGCTCCTCGGGTCGAGATAAAGCGGCCACGCAAAGTTTGAGCACGAACGGAAGAAATTTGGGGTGCCGGTGTGCCACAAACCAAGATTCGCCGAAACTCGGATTATCGTGAAAAATGTGTTAAAGCTCTTTATTTGATTTGAAATCGAACAGGTTGATTCACGAAATCGAACAGGTTGATTCTGAAATGAGCTCGGACGCGTGATTGAAAAACAGGGAGAAAAATAAACGGGTCCAGACGACCTTCCGAACGGTGAAATTGAAGTGTATAATACACGGTTTTTCGGGATTCGGGGTCCCGAAACAAAATTATCCGGAAATCACATAGAAAGTTCCACGGGTCAGAAAAAGCGGCCACGCAATGTTTGAGCACCAACGGAAGACATTTGAGGGTGCGGTGTGCCCACAAATCGCATTCGCCGAAACTCGGATTATCGTGAAAAATGTGTTAAAACTCGTTATTTGAGGTCAAGTCGAACAGGTTGATTTCTGAAATGAGCTCGGACGCGTGATTGAAAAACAGGGAGAAAAAGAAACAGTGGTCGTGCGACCTTCCGAACGGTGAAATTGAAGTGTATAATACACGGTTTTTCGGGAGTCAGGGGTCCCGGAACAAAATTCTCCGGAAATCACATAGAAAGTTCCACGGTCGATAAAGCGGCCCCGCAATGTTTGAGCACCAACGGAAGACATTTGGGGGTGCCGGTGTGCCACAAACCAGCATTCTCCGAAACTCGGATTATCGTGAAAAATGTGTTAAACATCGTTATTGTGGCTGAAATCGAACAGGTTGATTCCTGAAATGAGCTCGTACGCGTGATTGAAAAACAGGGAGAAAAAGAAACAAAGTCCGGTACGACCTTCCGAACGACTGAAATTGAAGTGTATAATACACGGTTTTTCGGGATTCCGGGGTTCCGGAACAAAATTATCCGAAAATCACATAGAAAGTTCCACGGGTCAGATAAAGCGGCCACGCAATGTTTGAGCACCAACGGAAGACATTTGGGGGTGCCGGTGTGCCACAAACCAGCATTCTCCGAAACTCAGATTATCGTGAAAAATGTGTTAAAGCTCGTTATTTGAGGTGAAATCGAAGCAAGGTTGATTCGAAATCGAACATGTTGATTCTGAAATGAGCTCAGATCGTGATTGAAAACAGGAGAAAAAGAAACAGGGTCCGGTACGACCTTCCGAACGGCTGAAATTGAAGTGTATAATACACGGTTTTTGGGGATTCCGGGGTAACGGAACAAGAATATCCGAAAATCACATAGAAAGTTCCACGGGTCAGAAAAAGCGGCCCCACAATGTTTGAGCACCAACGGAAGACATTTGGGGGTGTCAGTGTGCCACAAACCAGCATTCTCCGAAACTCGGATTATCGTGAAAAATGTGTTAAAGCTCGTTATTTGAGGCTGAAATCGAACAGGTTGATTCCTGAAATGAGCTCGGACGCGTGATTGAAAAACAGGAAGAAAAAGAAACAGGGTCCGGTACGACCTTCTGAACGGCTGAAATTGAAGTGTATAATACACGGTTTTTCGGGATTCCGGGGTCCCGGAACAAAATTATCCGAAAATCACATAGAAAGTTCCACGGGTCAGATAAGCGGCCACGCAATGTTTGAGCACCAACGGAAGACATTTGGGGGTGCCGGTGTGCCACAAACCAGTATTCTCCGAAACTCGGATTATCGTGAAAAATGTGTTAAAGCTCGTTATTGAAATTTGAAATCGAACAAAGTTGATTCTGAAATGAGCTCGGACGCGTGATTGAAAAACAGGGAGAAAAAGAAACAGTGGTCCGACGACCTTCCGAACGGCGAAATTGAAGTGTTTTAGTACACGATTTTCGGGATTAGGGATCCCGGAACAAAATTCTCTCGGAAATCACATAGATAGTTCCTCGGGTCAGATAAAGCGGCCACGCAAAGTTTGAGCACGAACGGATGAAATTTGGGGGTGCCAGTGTGCCACAAACCAGCATTCGCCGAAACTCGGATTATCGTGAAAAATGTGTTAAAGCTCTTTATTTGAGGTTGAAATCGAACAAAGGTTGATTCGAAATCGAACAGTTGATTCTGAAATGATCTCGGACGCGTGATTGAAAAACAGAGAGAAAAATAAACAGTGGTCCGATTTACGACCTTCCGAACTTTGAAATTGAAGTGTATAATACACGGTTTTCGGAATCCGGGGTCCCGAACCAAAATTATCCGGAAATCACATAGAAAGTTCCACGGGTCAGATAAAGCGGCCACGCAATGTTTGAACACCAACGGAAGACATTTGGGGGTGCCGGTGTGCCACAAACCAGCATTCTCCGAAACTCGGATTATCGTGAAAAATGTGTTAAAGCTCGTTATTGAGGCTCAAATCGAACAGGTTGATTTCTGAAATGAGCTCGTACGCGTGATTGAAAAACAGGGAGAAAAAGAAACAGGGTCCGGTACGACCTTCCGAATGGCTGAAATTGAAGTATATAATACACGGTTTTTCGGGATTCCGGGGTCTCGGAACAAAATTATCCGAAAATCACATAGAAAGTTCCACGGGTCAGATAAAGCGGCCAAGCAAAGTTTGAGCACCAACGGAAGACATTTGAGGGTGCCGGTGTGCCACAAATCAGCATTCGCCGAAACTCGGATTATCGTGAAAAATGTGTTAAAACTCGTTATTTGAGGCTGAAATCGAACAGGTTGATTCCTGAAATGAGCTCAGACGCGTGATTGAAAAACAGGGAGAAAAAGAAACAAGGTTCGGTACGACCTTCCGAACGGCTGAAATTGAAGTGTATAATACACGGTTTTTCGGGATTCCGGGGTCCCGGAACAAAATTATCCGAAAATCACATAGAAAGTTCCACGGGTCAGTTAAAGCGGCCGCGCAATGTTTGAGCACCAACGGAAGACATTTGGGGGTGCCGGTGTGCCACAAACCAGCATTCTCCGAAACTCGGATTATCGTGAAAAATGTGTTAAAGCTCGTTATTATGGCTGAAATCGAACAGGTTGATTCCTGAAATGAGCTCGTACGCGTGATTGAAAAACAGGGAGAAAAAGAAACAGGGTCCGGTACGACCTTCCGAACGGCTGAAATTGAAGTGTATAATACACGGTTTTTCGGGATTCCGGGGTTGCGGAACAAAATTATCCGAAAATCACATAGAAAGTTCCACGGGTCAGATAAAGCGGCCACGCAATGTTTGAGCACCAACGGAAGACATTTGGGGGTGCCGGTGTGCCACAAACCAGAATTCTCCGAAACTCAGATTATCGTGAAAAATGTGTTAAAACTCGTTATTTGAGGCTGAAATCGAACAGGTTGATTCCTGAAATCGAACATGTTGATTCCTGAAATGAGCTCAGATGCGTGATTGAAAAACAGGGAGAAAAAGAAACAGGGTCCGGTACGACCTTCCGAACGGCTGAAATTGAAGTGTATAATACACGGTTTTTCGGGATTCCTGGGTAACGGAACAAAATTATCCGAAAATCGCATAGAAAGTTCCACGGGTCGAGGAAAAAGCGGCCACGCAATGTTTGAGCACCAACGGAAGACATTAGGGGTGTGCGGTGTGCCACAAACCAAACATTCTCGAAACTCGGATTATCGTGAAAAATGTGTTAATGCTCGTTATTGAGGTTGAAATCGAACAGGTTGATTCCTGAAATGAGCTCGTACGCGTGATTGAAAAGCAGGGAGAAAAAGAAATAGGGTCCGGTACGACCTTTCGAACTTTGAAATTGAAGTGTATAATACACGGTTTTTCGGGGATTCGGGGTCCCGGAACAAAATTATCCGAAAATCACATAGAAAGTTCCACGGGTCAGATAAAGCGGCCACGCAATGTTTGAGCACCAACGGAAGACATTTGGGGGTGCCGGTGTGCCACAAACCAGCATTCTCCGAAACTCGGATTATCGTGAAAAATGTGTTAAAGCTCGTTATTGAGGCTGAAATCGAACAGGTTGATTCCTGAAATGAGCTCGGACGCGTGATTGAAAAATAGGGAGTAAAAGAAAAAAGGTCCGGTACGACTTTCCGAACGGCTGAAATTGAAGTGTATAATACACGGTTTTTCGGGATTCCGGGGTCCCGGAACAAAATTCTCCGAAAATCACTTAGAAAGTTCCTCGGGTCAGATAAAGCGGCCACGCAAAGTTTGAGCACGAACGGAAGAAATTTGGGGGTGCAAGTGTGCCACAAACCAGCATTCGCCGAAACTCGGATTATCGTGAAAAATGTGTTAAAGCTCTTTATTTGAGGCTGAAATCGAACAGGTTGATTCCTGAAATCAAACATGTTGATTCCTGAAATGAGCTCAGACGCGTGATTGAAAACAGGGAGAAAAAGAAACAGGGTCCGGTACGACCTTCCGAACGGCTGAAATTGAAGTGTATAATACACGGTTTTTCGGGATTCCGGGGTAACGGAACAAAATTATCCGAAAATCACATAGAAAGTTCCACGGGTCAAAAAAAGCGGCCACGCAATGTTTGAGCACCAACGGAAGACATTTGGGGGTGCCAGTGTGCCACAAACCAGCATTCTCCGAAACTCGGATTATCGTGAAAAATGTGTTAATGCTCGTTATTGAGGTTGAAATCGAACAGGTTGATTCCTGAAATGAGCTCGTACGCGTGATTGAAAAACAGGGAGAAAAAGAAACAGGGTCCGGTACGACCTTCTGAACGGCTGAAATTGAAGTGTATAATACACGGTTTTTCGGGATTCCGGGGTCCCGGAACAAAATTATCCGAAAATCACATAGAAAGTTCCACGGGTCAGATAAGCGGCCACGCAATGTTTGAGCACCAACGGAAGACATTTGGGGGTGCCGGTGTGCCACAAACCAGCATTCTCCGAAACTCGGATTATCGTGAAAAATGTGTTAAAGCTCGTTATTGAGGCTGAAATCGAACAGGTTGATTCTCGAAATGAGCTCGGACGCGTGATTGAAAAACAGGGAGAAAAAAAACAGGTCCGACGACCTTCCGAACGGCTGAAATTGAAGTGTTTTAGTACAAAGTTTTTCGGGATTCCGGGATCCCGGAACAAAATTCTCCGGAAATCACATAGATAGTTCCTCGGGTCAGATAAAGCGGCCACGCAAAGTTTGAGCACGAACGGAAGAAATTTGGGGGTGCCAGTGTGCCATAAACCAGCATTCGCCGAAACTCGGATTATCGTGAAAAATGTGTTAAAGCTCTTTATTTGAGGTTGAAATCGAACAAAGTTGATTCACGAAATCGAACAGGTTGATTCTGAAATGCGCTCAGACGCGTGATTGAAAAACAGAGAGAAAAATAAACAGGGTCCGGTACGACCTTCCGAACGGCTGAAATTGAAGTGTATAATACACGGTTTTTCGGGATCCCGGGGTCCCGAACCAAAATTATCCGGAAATCACATAGAAAGTTCCACGGGTCAGATAAAGCGGCCACGCAATGTTTGAACACCAACGGAAGACATTTGGGGGTGCCCGTGTGCCACAAACCAGCATTCTCCGAAACTCGGATTATCGTGAAAAATGTGTTAAAGCTCGTTATTGAGGCTCAAATCGAACAGGTTGATTCCTGAAATGAGCTCGTACGCGTGATTGAAAAACAGGGAGAAAAAGAAACAGGGTCCGGTACGACCTTCCGAATGGCTGAAATTGAAGTATATAATACACGGTTTTTCGGGATTCCGGGGTCCCGGAACAAAATTATCCGAAAATCACATAGAAAGTTCCACGGGTCAGATAAAGCGGCCACGCAAAGTTTGAGCACCAACGGAAGACATTTGAGGGTGCCGGTGTGCCACAAATCAGCATTCGCCGAAACTCGGATTATCGTGAAAAATGTGTTAAAACTCGTTATTTGAGGCTGAAATCGAACAGGTTGATTCCTGAAATGAGCTCAGACGCGTGATTGAAAAACAGGGAGAAAAAGAAACAAGGTTGCACGACCTTCCGAACGGCCGAAATTGAAGTGTATAATACACGGTTTTCGGGATTCTGGGGTCCCGGAACAAAATTCTCCGAAAATCACATAGAAAGTTCCACGGTCGATTAAAGCGGCGCGCAATGTTTGAGCACCAACGGAAGACATTTGGGGGTGCCGGTGTGCCACAAACCAGCATTCTCCGAAACTCGGATTATCGTGAAAAATGTGTTAAAGCTCGTTATTATGGCTGAAATCGAACAGGTTGATTCCTGAAATGAGCTCGTACGCGTGATTGAAAAACAGGGAGAAAAAGAAACAGGGTCCGGTACGACCTTCCGAACGGCTGAAATTGAAGTGTATAATACACGGTTTTTCGGGATTCCGGGGTTGCGGAACAAAATTATCCGAAAATCACATAGAAAGTTCCACGGTCGATAAAGCGGCCACGCAATGTTTGAGCACCAACGGAAGACATTTGGGGGTGCCGGTGTGCCACAAACCAGAATTCTCCGAAACTCAGATTATCGTGAAAAATGTGTTAAAACTCGTTATTTGAGGCTGAAATCGAATAGGTTGATTCCTGAAATCGAACATGTTGATTCCTGAAATGAGCTTAGATGCGTGATTGAAAAACAGGGAGAAAAAGAAACAGGGTCCGGTACGACCTTCCGAACGGCTGAAATTGAAGTGTATAATACACGGTTTTTCGGGATTCCTGGGTAACGGAACAAAATTATCCGAAAATCGCATAGAAAGTTCCACGGGTCAGAAAAAGCGGCCACGCAATGTTTGAGCACCAACGGAAGACATTAGGGGGTGCCGGTGTGCCACAAACCAGCATTCTCCGAAACTCGGATTATCGTGAAAAATGTGTTAATGCTCGTTATTGAGGTTGAAATCGAACAGGTTGATTCCTGAAATGAACTCGTACGCGTGATTGAAAAGCAGGGAGAAAAAGAAATAGGGTCCGGTACGACCTTCTGAACGGCTGAAATTGAAGTGTATAATACACGGTTTTTCGGGATTCCGGGGTCCCGGAACAAAATTATCCGAAAATCACATAGAAAGTTCCACGGGTCAGATAAAGCGGCCACGCAATGTTTGAGCACCAACGGAAGACATTTGGGGGTGCCGGTGTGCCACAAACCAGCATTCTCCGAAACTCGGATTATCGTGAAAAATGTGTTAAAGCTCGTTATTGAGGCTGAAATCGAACAGGTTGATTCCTGAAATGAGCTCGGACGCGTGATTGAAAAATAGGGAGTAAAAGAAAAAGGGTCGGGTACGACTTTCCGAACGGCTGAAATTGAAGTGTATAATACACGGTTTTTCGGGATTCCGGGGTCCCGGAACAAAATTCTCCGAAAATCACTTAGAAAGTTCCTCGGGTCAGATAAAGCGGCCACGCAAAGTTTGAGCACGAACGGAAGAAATTTGGGGGTGCCAGTGTGCCACAAACCAGCATTCGCCGAAACTCGGATTATCGTGAAAAATGTGTTAAAGCTCTTTATTTGAGGCTGAAATCGAACAGGTTGATTCCTGAAATCAAACATGTTGATTCCTGAAATGAGCTCAGACGCGTGATTGAAAACAGGGAGAAAAAGAAACAGGGTCCGGTACGACCTTCCGAACGGCTGAAATTGAAGTGTATTATACACGGTTTTTCGGGATTCCGGGGTAACGGAACAAAATTATCCGAAAATCACATAGAAAGTTCCACGGGTCAGAAAAAGCGGCCACGCAATGTTTGAGCACCAACGGAAGACATTTGGGGGTGCCGGTGTGCCACAAACCAAACATTCTCGAAACTCGGATTATCGTGAAAAATGTGTTAATGCTCGTTATTGAGGTTGAAATCGAACAAAGGTTGATTCCGAAATGAGCTCGTACGCGTGATTGAAAAACAGGGAGAAAAAAAGAAAGTGGTCCGACGACCTTCTGAACGGCTGAAATTGAAGTGTATAATACACGGTTTTTCGGGATTCCGGGGTCCCGGAACAAAATTATCCGAAAATCACATAGAAAGTTCCACGGGTCAGATAAGCGGCCACGCAATGTTTGAGCACCAACGGAAGACATTTGGGGGTGCCGGTGTGCCACAAACCAGCATTCTCCGAAACTCGGATTATCGTGAAAAATGTGTTAAAGCTCGTTATTGATTTGAAATCGAAAGGTTGATTCTGTAATGAGCTCGGACGCGTGATTGAAAAACGGGAGAAAAAGAAACAGTGGTCCGTGACGACCTTCCGAACGGTTGAAATTGAAGTGTTTTAGTACACGTTTTTCGGGATTAGGGATCCGGAACAAAATTCTCTGGAAATCACATAGATAGTTCCTCGGGTCAGATAAAGCGGCCACGCAAAGTTTGAGCACGAACGGAAGAAATTTGGGGGTGCCAGTGTGCCACAAACCAGCATTCGCCGAAACTCGGATTATCGTGAAAAATGTGTTAAAGCTCTTTATTTGAGGTTGAAATCGAACAGGTTGATTCCTGAAATCGAACAGGTTGATTCCTGAAATGAGCTCGGACGCGTGATTGAAAAACAGAGAGAAAAATAAACAGGGTCCGGTACGACCTTCCGAACGGCTGAAATTGAAGTGTATAATACACGGTTTTTCGGGATCCCGGGGTCCCGAACCAAAATTATCCGGAAATCACATAGAAAGTTCCACGGGTCAGATAAAGCGGCCACGCAATGTTTGAACACAAACGGAAGACATTTGGGGGTGCCGGTGTGCCACAAACTAGCATTCTCCGAAACTCGGATTATCGTGAAAAATGTGTTAAACTCGTTATTGAGGCTCAAATCGAACAGGTTGATTCCTGAAATGAGCTCGTACGCGTGATTGAAAAACAGGGAGAAAAAGAAACAGGGTCCGGTACGACCTTCCGAATGGCTGAAATTGAAGTATATAATACACGGTTTTTCGGGATTCCGGGGTCCCGGAACAAAATTATCCGAAAATCACATAGAAAGTTCCACGGGTCAGATAAAGCGGCCACGCAAAGTTTGGACACCAACGGAAGACATTTGAGGGTGCCGGTGTGCCACAAATCAGCATTCGCCGAAACTCGGATTATCGTGAAAAATGTGTTAAAACTCGTTATTTGAGGCTGAAATCGAACAGGTTGATTCCTGAAATGAGCTCGGATGCGTGATTGAAAAACAGGGAGAAAAAGAAACAGGGTCCGGTACGACCTTCCGAACGGCTGAAATTGAAGTGTATAATACACGGTTTTTCGAGATTCCGGGGTCCCGGAACAAAATTCTCCGGAAATGACATAGAAAGTTCCTCGGGTCAGATAAAGCGGCCACGCAAAGTTTAAGCACTAACGGAAAACATTTGGGGGTGCCGGTGTGCCACAAACCAGCATTCGCCGAAACTCGGATTATCGTGAAAAATGTGTTAATGCTCGTTATTTGAGGCTGAAATCGAACAGGTTGATTCCTTAAATCGAACAGGTTGATTCCTGAAATGAGCTCGGACGTGTGATTGAAAAACATGGAGAAAAAGAAACAGGGTCCGGTACGATCTTCCGAACGGCTGAAATTGAATTGTATAATACACGGTGTTTCGAGATTCCGGGGTCCCGGAACAAAAATCTCCGGAAATCACATAGAAAGTTCCTCGGGTCAGATAAAGCGGCCACGCAAAGTTTGAGCACCAACGGAAGATATTTGGGGGTGCCAGTGTGCCACAAACCAGCATTCGCCGAAACTCGGATTATCGTGAAAAATGTGTTAAAGCTCGTTATTTGAGGCTGAAATCGAACAGGTTTATTACTGAAATCGAACAGGATGATTCCTGAAATGAGCTCGGACGCGTGATTGAAAAACAGGGAGAAAAAGAAACAAGGTCCGGTACGATCTTCTGAACAGCTGAATTTGAATTGTATAATACACGGTGTTTGGATTCCGGGTCCCGGAACAAAATTCTCCGGAAATCACATAGAAAGTTCCTCGGGTCAGATAAAGCGGCCACGCAAAGTTTGAGCACAAACGGAAGACATTTGGGGGTGCCGGTGTGCCACAACCCAGCATTCGCCGAAACTCGCATTATCTTGAAAAATGTGTTAAAGCTCGTTATTTGAGGCTGAAATCGAACAGGTTGATTCCTGAAATGAGCTCGGATGCATGATTGAAAAACAGGGAGAAAAAGAAACAGTGGTCAGTACGACCTTCCGAACGGTGAAATTGAAGTGTATAATACACGGTTTTCGGGATTAGGGATCCCGAACAAAATTCTCCGGAAATGACATAGAAAGTTCCTCGGGTCGATAAAGCGGCCACGCAAAGTTTGAGCACCAACGGAAGACATTTGGGGGTGCCGATGTGCCACAAACCAGATTCGCCCAAACTCGGATTATCGTGAAAAATTTGTTAAAGCTCGTTATTTGAGGCTGAAATCGAACAGGTTGATCGAACGAAGGTTGATTCCGAAATGAGCTCGGATGCGTGATTGAAAAACAGGAGAAAAAGAAACAGGTCCAGACGACCTTTCGAACAATTTGAAATTGAAGTGTATAATACACGGTTTTTGGGATTCCGGGTCCCGGAACAAAATTCTCCGAAAATCACTTAGAAAGTTCCTCGGGTCAGATAAAGCGGCCACGCAAAGTTTGAGCACGAACGGAAGAAATTTGGGGGTGCCAGTGTGCCACAAACCAGATTCGCCGAAACTCGGATTATCGTGAAAAATGTGTTAAAGCTCTTTATTTGAGGTGAAATCGAACAAAGTTGATTCCGAAATCAAACATGTTGATTCTGAAATGAGCTCGGACGCGTGATTGAAAACAGGAGAAAAAGAAACAGTGGTCGGACGACCTTCCGAACGGCTGAAATTGAAGTGTATTATACACGGTTTTTCGGGATTAGGGGTAACGGAACAAAATTATCCGAAAATCACATAGAAAGTTCCACGGGTCGAAAAAAGCCACGCAATGTTTGAGCACCAACGGAAGACATTTGGGGGTGCCGTTGTGCCACAAACCAACATTCTCCGAAACTCGGATTATCGTGAAAAATGTGTTAATGCTCGTTATTGAGGTTGAAATCGAACAAGGTTGATTCCGAAATGAGCTCGTACGCGTGATTGAAAACAGGAGAAAAAGAAACAGTGGTCCCGACGACCTTCCGAACGGCTGAAATTGAAGTGTATAATACACGGTTTTTCGGGATTCGGGGTCCCGGAACAAAATTCTCCGGAAATCACATAGAAAGTTCCACGGGTCGATAAGCGGCCACGCAATGTTTGAGCACCAACGGAAGACATTTGGGGGTGCCGGTGTGCCACAAACCAAAGCATTCTCCGAAACTCGGATTATCGTGAAAAATGTGTTAAAGCTCGTTATTGAGGTGAAATCGAACGGGTTGATTCTCGAAATGAGCTCGGACGCGTGATTGAAAAACAGGGAGAAAAAGAAACAGTGGTCCAGACGACCTTCCGAACTATTTGAAATTGAAGTGTTTTAGTACACGTTTTTCGGGATTCCGGATCCCGGAACAAAATTCTCGGAAATCACATAGATAGTTCCTCGGGTCGATAAAGCGGCCACGCAAAGTTTGAGCACCAACGGAAGAAATTTGGGGTGCGGTGTGCCACAAACCAAAGATTCGCCGAAACTCGGATTATCGTGAAAAATGTGTTAAAGCTCTTTATTTGAGGTGAAATCGAACAAAGTTGATTCCGAAATCGAACAAAGTTGATTCTGAAATGAGCTCGGACGCGTGATTGAAAAACAGAGAGAAAAATAAACAGTGGTCCGACGACCTTCCGAACGGTGAAATTGAAGTGTATAATACACGGTTTTTCGGGATCCCGGCGTCCCGAACCAAAATTATCCGGAAATCACATAGAAAGTTCCACGGGTCAGATAAAGCGGCCACGCAATGTTTGAACACAAACGGAAGACATTTGGGGGTGCCGGTGTGCCACAAACAAGCATTCTCCGAAACTCGGATTATCGTGAAAAATGTGTTAAAGCTCGTTATTTGAGGCTCAAATCGAACAGGTTGATTCTGAAATGAGCTCGTGACGCGTGATTGAAAAACAGGAGAAAAAGAAACAGTGGTCCAGACGACCTTCCGAATGGCTGAAATTGAAGTATATAATACACGGTTTTTCGGGATTCCGGGGTCCCGGAACAAAATTATCCGAAAATCACATAGAAAGTTCCACGGGTCAGATAAAGCGGCCACGCAAAGTTTGGACACCAACGGAAGACATTTGAGGGTGCCGGTGTGCCACAAATCAGCATTCGCCGAAACTCGGATTATCGTGAAAAATGTGTTAAAACTCGTTATTTGAGGCTGAAATCGAACAGGTTGATTCCTGAAATGAGCTCGGATGCGTGATTGAAAAACAGGGAGAAAAAGAAACAGTGGTCCGGACGACCTTCCGAACGGCTGAAATTGAAGTGTATAATACACGGTTTTTCGAGATTCCGGGGTCCCGGAACAAAATTCTCCGGAAATGACATAGAAAGTTCCTCGGGTCAGATAAAGCGGCCACGCAAAGTTTAAGCACTAACGGAAAACATTTGGGGGTGCCGGTGTGCCACAAACCAGCATTCGCCGAAACTCGGATTATCGTGAAAAATGTGTTAATGCTCGTTATTTGAGGCTGAAATCGAACAGGTTGATTCCTTAAATCGAACAGGTTGATTCCTGAAATGAGCTCGGACGTGTGATTGAAAAACATGGAGAAAAAGAAACAGTGGTCCGCACGATCTTCCGAACGGTGAAATTGAATTGTATAATACACGGTGTTTCGAGATTCGGGGTCCCGGAACAAAATCTCCGGAAATCACATAGAAAGTTCCTCGGGTCGATAAAGCGGCCACGCAAAGTTTGAGCACCAACGGAAGACATTTGGGGGTGCCGTGTGCCACAAACCAAGATTCGCCGAAACTCGGATTATCGTGAAAAATGTGTTAAAGCTCGTTATTTGAGGTCGAAATCGAACGGGTTTATTATTGAAATCGAACAGGATGATTCCTGAAATGAGCTCGGACGCGTGATTGAAAAACAGGGAGAAAAAGAAACAAGGTCCGGTACGATCTTCTGAACAGCTGAATTTGAATTGTATAATGCACGGTGTTTCGGGATTCCGGGGTCCCGGAACAAAATTCTCCGGAAATCACATAGAAAGTTCCTCGGGTCAGATAAAGCGGCCACGCAAAGTTTGAGCACAAACGGAAGACATTTGGGGGTGCCGGTGTGCCACAACCCAGCATTCGCCGAAACTCGCATTATCTTGAAAAATGTGTTAAAGCTCGTTATTTGAGGCTCAAATCGAACAGGTTGATTCCTGAAATGAGCTCGGATGCATGATTGAAAAACAGGGAGAAAAAGAAACAGGGTCTGGTACGACCTTCCGAACGGCTGAAATTGAAGTGTATAATACACGGTTTTTCGGGATTCCGGGATCCCGGAACAAAATTCTCCGGAAATGACATAGAAAGTTCCTCGGGTCAGATAAAGCGGCCACGCAAAGTTTGAGCACCAACGGAAGACATTTGGGGGTGCCGGTGTGCCACAAACCAGCATTCGCCCAAACTCGGATTATCGTGAAAAATTTGTTAAAGCTCGTTATTTGAAAAATCAAATCTGAAACGAAAGTTGATTCCTGAAATGAGCTCGGATGCGTGATTGAAAAACAGGGAGAAAAAGAAACAGGGCCCGGTACGACCTTTCGAACGGTTGAAATTGAAGTGTATAATACACGGTTTTTCGGGATTCCGGGGTCCCGGAACAAAATTCTCCGGAAATCACAAAGAAAGTTCCTCGGGTTAGATAAAGCGGCCACGCAAAGTTTTAGCACCAACGGAAGAGATTTGGGGGTGCCAGTGTGCCACAAACCAAAGATTCGAAACTCGGATTATCGTGAAAATGTGTTAAAGCTCGTTATTTGAGGTTGAAATCGAACAAAGTTGATTCTGAAATCGAACAGGTTGATTCTGAAATGAGCTCGACGCGTGATTGAAAAACAGGAGAAAAAGAAACAGTGGTCCGGACGATCTTCCGAACTTTGAAATTGAATTGTATAATACACGGTTTTTGGGATTCGGGGTCCCGAACAAAATTCTCCGAAATCACATAGAAAGTTCCTCGGGTCGATAAAGCGGCCACGCAAAGTTTGAGCACCAACGGAAAACATTTGGGGGTGCCGGTGTGCCACAAACCAAAGATTCGCCGAAACTCCTGATTATCGTGAAAAATGTGTTAAAGTTCGTTATTTGAGGACAGGTTGATTTCTGAAATTGAACAGTTGATTCCGAAATGAGCTCGGACGCGTGATTGAAAAACAGGGAGAAAAAGAAACAGTGGTCCGACGATCTTCCGAACGGTGAAATTGAAATGTATAATACACGGTTTTTCGGGATTCGTGGGTCCCGGAACAAAATTCTCCGGAAATGACATAGAAAGTTCCTCGGGTCAAATAAAGCGTCCACGCAAAGTTTGAGCACCAACGGAAGACATTTGGGGGTGCCGGTGTGCCACAAACCAGCATTCGCCGAAACTCGGATTATCGTGAAAAATGTGTTAAAGCTCGTTATTTGAGGCAAATGAAATCGAACAAAGTTGATTTCTGAAATGAACTCGGATGCGTGATTGAAAAACAGGGAGAAAAAGAAACAGGGTCCGGTACGACCTTCCGAACGGCTGAAATTAAAGCGTATAATACACGGTTTTTCGGGATTCCGGGGTCCCGGAACAAAATTCTCCGGAAATGACATAGAAAGTTCCTCGGGTCAGATAAAGCGGCCACGCAAAGTTTGAGCACCAACGGAAGACATTTGGGGATGCCGGTGTGCCACAAACCAGAGATTCGCCGAAACTCGGATTATCGTGAAAATGTGTTAAAGCTCGTTATTTGAGGCTGAAATCGAACATGTTGATTTCTGAAATGAGCTCGGATGCGTGATTGAAAAACAGGGAGAAAAAGAAACAGTGGTCCGCATTTACGACCTTCCGAACGGCTGAAATTGAAGTGTATAATACACGGTTTTTCGAGATTCCGGGGTCCCGGAACAAAATTCTCCGGAAATGACATAGAAAGTTCCTCGGGTCAGATAAAGCGGCCACGCAAAGTTTGAGCACTAACGGAAAACATTTGGGGGTGCCGGTGTGCCACAAACCAGCATTCGCCGAAACTCGGATTATCGTGAAAAATGTGTTAAAGCTCGTTATTTGAGGCTGAAATCGAACAGGTTGATTCCTGAAATGAGCTCGGACGCGTGATTGAAAAACAGGGAGAAAAAGAAACAGGGTCCGAACGACCTTCCGAACGGCTGAAATTGAAGTGTATAATACACGGTTTTTCGGGATTCCGGGGTCCCGGAACAAAATTCTCCGGAAATCACATAGAAAGTTCCTCGGGTCAGATAAAGCGGCCACGCAAAGTTTTAGCACCAACGGAAGACATTTGGGGGTGCCGGTGTGCCACAAACCAGCATTCGCCGAAACTTGGATTATCGTGAAAAATGTGTTAAAGCTCGTTATTTGAGGTCGAAATCGAACAGTTGATTCCGAAATCGAACAAAGTTGATTTCTCGAAATCGAACAGTTGATTCTTGAATGAGCTCGGACGCGTGATTGAAAAACAGGGAGAAAAAGAAACAGTGGTCCCAGACGATCTTCCGAACGGAAATTTGAAATTGAATTGTATAATACACGGTTTTTCGGGATTAGGGGTCCCGAACAAAATTTCCGTAAATCACATAAAAAGTTCCTCGGGTCAGATAAAGCGGCCACGCAAAGTTTGAGCACCAACGGAAAACATTTGGGGGTGCCGGTGTGCCACAAACCAGCATTCGCCGAAACTCGGATTATCGTGAAATATGTGTTAAAGCTCGTTATTTGAGGCTGAAATCGAACAGGTTGATTTCTGAAATTGAACAGGTTGATTCCTGAAATGAGCTCGGACGCGTGATTGAAAAACAGGGAGAAAAAGAAACAGTGGTCCTGACGATCTTCCGAACTATTTGAAATTGAAGTGTATAATACACGGTTTTTCGGGATTCAGGGGTCCCGGAACAAAATTCTCCGGAAATGACATAGAAAGTTCCTCGGGTCAAATAAAGCGGCCACGCAAAGTTTGAGCACCAACGGAAGACATTTGGGGGTGCCGGTGTGCCACAAACCAGCATTCGCCGAAACTCGGATTATCGTGAAAAATGTGTTAAAGCTCGTTATTTGAGGTGAAATCGAACAAGTTGATTCCTGAAATGAGCTCGGACGCGTGATTGAAAAACAGGAGAAAAAGAAACAGTGGTCCAGACGACCTTCCGAACGGCCGAAATTAAAGCGTATAATACACGGTTTTTCGGGATTCCGTGGTCCCGGAATAAAATTCTCCGGAAATCACATAGAAAGTTTCTCGGGTCGGATAAAGCGGCCACGCAAAGTTTGAGCACCAACAGAAGACATTTGGGGATGTCGGTGTGCCACAAACCAGCATTCGCCGAAACTCGGATTATCGTGAAAAATGTGTTAAAGCTCGTTATTTGAGGTCGAAATCGAACATGTTGATTCCGAAATGAGCTCGGATGCGTGATTGAAAAACAGGGAGAAAAAGAAACAGTGGTCCAGACGACCTTCCGAACGGTGAAATTGAAGTGTATAATACACGGTTTTTCGTGAGATTCCGGATCCGGAACAAAATTCTCCGGAAATGACATAGAAAGTTCCTCGGGTCGATAAAGCGGCCACGCAAAGTTTGAGCACCAACGGAAAACATTTGGGGGTGCCGGTGTGCCACAAACCAAAGATTCGCCGAAACTTGGATTATCGTGAAAAATGTGTTAAAGCTTGTTATTTGAGGTTTGAAATTGAACAGGTTGATTCTGAAATCGAACAGGTTGATTCCTGAAATGAGCTCGGACGCGTGATTGAAAAACAGGGAGAAAAAGAAACAGGGTCCGGTACGACCTTCCGAACGGCTGAAATTGAAGTGTATAATACACGGTTTTTCGGGATTCCGGGGTCCCGGAACAAAATTCTCCGGAAATCACATAGAAAGTTCATCGGGTAAGATAAAGCGGCCACGCAAAGTTTGAGCACCAACGGAAGACATTTGGGGGTGCCGGTGTGCCACAAACCAGCATTCGCCGAAACTCGGATTATCGTGAAAAATGTGTTAAAGCTCGTTATTTGAGGCTGAAATCGAACAGGTTGATTCCTGAAATGAGCTCGGATGCGTGATTGAAAAACAGGAGAAAAAGAAACAGGTCCCAGACGACCTTCCGAACGGCCGAAATTGAAGCGTATAATACACGGTTTTTTTTTTGTTCCGGGGTCCCGGAACAAAATTCTCCGGAAATGACATAGAAAGTTTCTCGGGTCAGATAAAGCGGCCACGCAAAGTTTGAGCACCAACGGAAGACATTTGGGGATGCCGGTGTGCCACAAACCAAAGATTCTCCGAAACTCCGGATTATCGTGAAAAATGTGTTAAAGCTCGTTATTTGAGGTGAAATCGAACATGTTGATTCCTGAAATGAGCTCGGACGCGTGATTGAAAAACAGGAGAAAAAGAAACAGTGGTCCGACGACGACCTTCCGAACGGTTGAAATTGAAGTGTATAATACACGGTTTTTCGAGATTCCGGGGTCCCGGAACAAAATTCTCCGAAATCGCATAGAAAGTTCCTCGGGTCGATAAAGTGGCCACGCAAAGTTTGAGCACTAACGGAAAACATTTGGGGGTGCCGGTGTGCCACAAACCAAAGATTCGCCGAAACTCTGATTATCGTGAAAATGTGTTAAAGCTCGTTATTTGATTCGAAATCGAACAGTTGATTCCCGAAATCGAACAGTTGATTCCCGAAATGAGCTCGGACGTGTGATTGAAAAACAGGGAGAAAAAGAAACAGTGGTCGGAACGATCTTCCGAACAATTTGAAATTGAAGTGTATAATACACGGTTTTTCGGGATTCGGGGTCCCGAAACAAAATTCTCCGGAAATCACATAGAAAGTTCCTCGGGTAAGATAAAGCGGCCACGCAAAGTTTTAGCACCAACGGAAGACATTTGGGGGTGCCGGTGTGCCACAAACCAAAGATTCGAAACTCTGATTATCGTGAAAAATGTGTTAAAGCTCGTTATTTGAGGTGAAATCGAACAAAGTTGATTCCGAAATGAGCTCGGATGCGTGATTGAAAAACAGGAGAAAAAGAAAAGTGGTCCCAGACGACCTTCCGAACGGCCGAAATTGAAGCGTATAATACACGGTTTTTTTTTGTTCCGGGGTCCCGGAACAAAATTCTCCGGAAATGACATAGAAAGTTTCTCGGGTCAGATAAAGCGGCCACGCAAAGTTTGAGCACCAACGGAAGACATTAGGGGATGCCGGTGTGCCACAAACCAAAGATTCGCCGAAACCCTGATTATCGTGAAAATGTGTTAAAGCTCGTTATTTGAGGTGAAATCGAACATGTTGATTCCTGAAATGAGCTCGGACGCGTGATTGAAAAACAGGAGAAAAAGAAACAGTGGTCCGTACGACCTTCCGAACGGTTGAAATTGAAGTGTATAATACACGGTTTTTCGAGATTCCGTGGTCCCGGAACAAAATTCTCCGGAAATCACATAGAAAGTTCCTCGGGTCAGATAAAGTGGCCACGCAAAGTTTGAGCACTAACGGAAAACATTTGGGGGTGCCGGTGTGCCACAAACCAAGATTCGCCGAAACTCGGATTATCGTGAAAAATGTGTTAAAGCTCGTTATTTGAGAATCGAAATCGAAAGGTTGATTCTGAAATCGAACAAAGTTGATTCCGAAATGAGCTCGGACGTGTGATTGAAAAACATGGAGAAAAAGAAACAGGGTCCGGAACGATCTTCCCGAAACGGTGAAATTGAAGTGTATAATACACGGTTTTTCGGGATTCCGGGGTCCCGGAACAAAATTCTCCGGAAATCACATAGAAAGTTCCTCGGGTAAGATAAAGCGACCACGCAAAGTTTGAGCACCAACGGAAGACATTTGGGGGTGCCGGTGTGCCACAAACCAGCATTCGCCGAAACTCTGATTATCGTGAAAATGTGTTAAAGCTCGTTATTTGAGGCTGAAATCGAACAAAGGTTGATTTCTCGAAATGAGCTCGGATGCGTGATTGAAAAACAGGAGAAAAAGAAACAGTGGTCCGTGACGACCTTCCGAACGGTTGAAATTGAAGCGTATAATACACGGTTTTTTGATTCGGGGTCCCGGAACAAAATTCTCCGGAAATGACATAGAAAGTTTCTCGGGTCAGATAAAGCGGCCACGCAAAGTTTGAGCACCAACGGAAGACATTTGGGGATGCCGGTGTGCCACAAACCAAAGATTCGCCGAAACTCCTGATTATCGTGAAAAATGTGTTAAAGCTCGTTATTTGAGGCTGAAATCGAACATGTTGATTCCTGAAATGAGCTCGGATGCGTGATTGAAAAACAGGGAGAAAAAGAAACAGGGTCCGGTACGACCTTCCGAACGGCTGAAATTGAAGTGTATAATACACGGTTTTTCGAGATTCCGGGGTCCCGGAACAAAATTCTCCGGAAATGACATAGAAAGTTCCTCGGGTCAGATAAAGCGGCCACGCAAAGTTTGAGCACTAACGGAAAACATTTGGGGGTGCCGGTGTGCCACAAACCAGCATTCGCCGAAACTCGGATTATCGTGAAAAATGTGTTAAAGCTCGTTATTTGAGGCTGAAATCGAAAGGTTGATCGAAATCGAACAGGTTGATTCCTGAAATGAGCTCGGACGTGTGATTGAAAAACATGGAGAAAAAGAAACAGGGTCCGGAACGATCTTCCGAACGGCTGAAATTGAAGTGTATAATACACGGTTTTTCGGGATTCCGGGGTCCCGGAACAAAATTCTCCGGAAATCACATAGAAAGTTCCTCGGGTAAGATAAAGCGGCCACGCAAAGTTTTAGCACCAACGGAAGACATTTGGGGGTGCCGGTGTGCCACAAACCAGCATTCGCCGAAACTCGGATTATCGTGAAAAATGTGTTAAAGCTCGTTATTTGAGGCTGAAATCGAACAAGTTGATTCCTGAAATGAGCTCGGATGCGTGATTGAAAAACAGGGAGAAAAAGAAACAGGGTCCGGTACGACCTTCCGAACGGCTGAAATTGAAGCGTATAATACACGGTTTTTTTTTTGTTCCGGGGTCCCGGAACAAAATTCTCCGGAAATGACATAGAAAGTTTCTCGGGTCAGATAAAGCGGCCACGCAAAGTTTGAGCACCAACGGAAGACATTTGGGGATGCCGGTGTGCCACAAACCAGCATTCTCCGAAACTCGGATTATCGTGAAAAATGTGTTAAAGCTCGTTATTTGAGGCTGAAATCGAACATGTTGATTCCTGAAATGAGCTCGGATGCGTGATTGAAAAACAGGGAGAAAAAGAAACAGGGTCCGGTACGACCTTCCGAACGGCTGAAATTGAAGTGTATAATACACGGTTTTTCGAGATTCCGGGGTCCCGGAACAAAATTCTCCGGAAATGACATAGAAAGTTCCTCGGGTCAGATAAAGTGGCCACGCAAAGTTTGAGCACTAACGGAAAACATTTGGGGGTGCCGGTGTGCCACAAACCAAAGATTCGCCGAAACTCGGATTATCGTGAAAAATGTGTTAAAGCTCGTTATTTGAGGCTGAAATCGAACAGGTTGATTCCTGAAATCGAACAGGTTGATTCCTGAAATGAGCTCGGACGTGTGATTGAAAAACATGGAGAAAAAGAAACAGGGTCCGGAACGATCTTCCGAACGGCTGAAATTGAAGTGTATAATACACGGTTTTTCGGGATTCCGGGGTCCCGGAACAAAATTCTCCGGAAATCACATAGAAAGTTCTCTGTAAGATAAAGCGACCACGCAAAGTTTTAGCACCAACGGAAGACATTTGGGGGTGCCGGTGTGCCACAAACCAGCATTCGCCGAAACTCGGATTATCGTGAAAAATGTGTTAAAGCTCGTTATTTGAGGCTGAAATCGAACAGGTTGATTCCTGAAATGAGCTCGGACGCGTGATTGAAAAACAGGGAGAAAAAGAAACAGGGTCCGGTACGACCTTCCGAACGGCTGAAATTGAAGCGTATAATACACGGTTTTTCGGGTTTCCGGGGTCCCGGAACAAAATTCTCCGGAAATGACATAGAAAGTTTCTCGGGTCAGATAAAGCGGTCACGCAAAGTTTTAGCACCAACGGAAGACATTTGGGGGCGCCGGTGTGCCACAAACCAGCATTCGCCGAAACTCGGATTATCGTGAAAAATGTGTTAAAGCTCGTTATTTGAGGCTGAAATCGAACAGGTTGATTCCTGAAATGAGCTCGGATGCGTGATTGAAAAACAGGGAGAAAAAGAAACAGGGTCCGGTACGACCTTTCGAACGGTTGAAATTGAAGTGTATAATACACGGTTTTTCGGGATTCCGGGGTCCCGGAACAAAATTCTCCGGAAATCACATAGAAAGTTCCTCGGGTCAGATAAAGCGGCCACGCAAAGTTTGAGCACCAACGGAAGACATTTGGGGGTGCCGGTGTGCCACAAACCAAAGATTCACGAAACTCTGATTATCGTGAAAATGTGTTAAAGCTCGTTATTTGAGGCTGAAATCGAAAGTTGATTCCGAAATCGAACAAAGTTGATTTTCGAAATCGAACAGTTGATTCTGAAATGAGCTCGGACGCGTGATTGAAAAACAGGGAGAAAAAGAAACAGGGTCCGGTACGATCTTCTGAACGGCTGAAATTGAATTGTATAATACACGGTTTTTCGGGATTCCGGGGTCCCGGAACAAAATTCTCCAGAAATCACATAGAAAGTTCCTCGGGTCAGATAAAGCGGCCACGCAAAGTTTGAGCACCAACGGAAAACATTTGGGGGTGCCGGTGTGCCACAAACCAGCATTCGCCGAAACTCGGATTATCGTGAAAAATGTGTTAAAGCTCGTTATTTGAGGCTGAAATCGAACAGGTTGATTCCTGAAATCGAACAGGTTGATTCCTGAAATGAGCTCGGACGTGTGATTGAAAAACATGGAGAAAAAGAAACAGGGTCCGGAACGATCTTCCGAACGGCTGAAATTGAAGTGTATAATACACGGTTTTTCGGGATTCCGGGGTCCCGGAACAAAATTCTCCGGAAATCACATAGAAAGTTCCTCGGGTAAGATAAAGCGGCCACGCAAAGTTTTAGCACCAACGGAAGACATTTGGGGGTGCCGGTGTGCCACAAACCAGCATTCGCCGAAACTCGGATTATCGTGAAAAATGTGTTAAAGCTCGTTATTTGAGGCTGAAATCGAACAGGTTGATTCCTGAAATGAGCTCGGATGCGTGATTGAAAAACAGGAGAAAAAAGAAAGAGTGGTCCGGACGACCTTCCGAACGGTGAAATTGAAGCGTATAATACACTTTTTCGGGTTTCGGGGTCCCGAACAAAATTCTCCGGAAATGACATAGAAAGTTTCTCGGGTCGATAAAGCGGTCCACGCAAAGTTTTGAGCACCAACGGAAGACATTTGGGGGTGCCGGTGTGCCACAAACCAAAATTCGCCGAAACTCTGATTATCGTGAAAAATGTGTTAAAGCTCGTTATTTGAGGTGAAATCGAATCGAAATCGAAGGTTGATTCCTGAAATGAGCTCGGACGCGTGATTGAAAAACAGGGAGAAAAAGAAACAGGGTCCGGTACGATCTTCCGAACGGCTGAAATTGAAGTGTATAATACACGGTTTTTCGGGATTCAGGGGTCCCGGAACAAAATTCTCCGGAAATGACATAGAAAGTTCCTCGGGTCAAATAAAGCGGCCACGCAAAGTTTGAGCACCAACGGAAGACATTTGGGGGTGCCGGTGTGCCACAAACCAGCATTCGCCGAAACTCGGATTATCGTGAAAAATGTGTTAAAGCTCGTTATTTGAGGCTGAAATCGAACAGGTTGATTCCTGAAATGAGCTCGGATGCGTGATTGAAAAACAGGGAGAAAAAGAAACAGGGTCCGGTACGACCTTCCGAACGGCTGAAATTGAAGCGTATAATACACGGTTTTTCGGGATTCCGGGGTCCCGGAACAAAATTCTCCGGAAATGACATAGAAAGTTTCTCGGGTCAGATAAAGCGGCCACGCAAAGTTTGAGCACCAACGGAAGACATTTGGGGATGCCGGTGTGCCACAAACCAGCATTCGCCGAAACTCGGATTATCGTGAAAAATGTGTTAAAGCTCGTTATTTGAGGCTGAAATCGAACATGTTGATTCCTGAAATGAGCTCGGATGCGTGATTGAAAAACAGGGAGAAAAAGAAACAGGGTCCGGTACGACCTTCCGAACGGCTGAAATTGAAGTGTATAATACACGGTTTTGAGATTCGGGGTCCGGAACAAAATTCTCCGGAAATGACATAGAAAGTTCCTCGGGTCGATAAAGTGGCCACGCAAAGTTTGAGCACTAACGGAAAACATTTGGGGGTGCCGGTGTGCCACAAACCAAAGATTCGAAACTCGGATTATCGTGAAAATGTGTTAAAGCTCGTTATTTGAGGTTGAAATCGAACAAAGGTTGATTCCGAAATCGAAACAAAGTTGATTCCTGAAATGAGCTCGGACGTGTGATTGAAAAACATGGAGAAAAAGAAACAGGGTCCGGAACGATCTTCCGAACGGCTGAAATTGAAGTGTATAATACACGGTTTTTCGGGATTCCGGGGTCCCGGAACAAAATTCTCCGGAAATCACATAGAAAGTTCCTCATGTAAGATAAAGCGACCACGCAAAGTTTTAGCACCAACGGAAGACATTTGGGGGTGCCGGTGTGCCACAAACCAGCATTCGCCGAAACTCGGATTATCGTGAAAAATGTGTTAAAGCTCGTTATTTGAGGCTGAAATCGAACAGGTTGATTCCTGAAATGAGCTCGGATGCGTGATTGAAAAACAGGGAGAAAAAGAAACAGGGTCCGGTACGACCTTCCGAACGGCTGAAATTGAAGCGTATAATACACGGTTTTTCGGGTTTCCGGGGTCCCGGAACAAAATTCTCCGGAAATGACATAGAAAGTTTCTCGGGTCAGATAAAGCGGTCACGCAAAGTTTTAGCACCAACGGAAGACATTTGGGGGCGCCGGTGTGCCACAAACCAGCATTCGCCGAAACTCGGATTATCGTGAAAAATGTGTTAAAGCTCGTTATTTGAGGCTGAAATCGAATAGGTTGATTCCTGAAATGAGCTCGGATGCGTGATTGAAAAACAAGGAGAAAAAGAAACAGGGTCCGGTACGACCTTCCGAACGGTTGAAATTGAAGTGTATAATACACGGTTTTTCGGGATTCCGGGGTCCCGGAACAAAATTCTCCGGAAATCACATAGAAAGTTCCTCGGGTCAGATAAAGCGGCCACGCAAAGTTTTAGCACCAACGGAAGACATTTGGGGGTGCCGGTGTGCCACAAACCAGCATTCGCCGAAACTCGGATTATCGTGAAAAATGTGTTAAAGCTCGTTATTTGGTGAAATCGAACGGGTTGATTCCGAAATCGAAAGGTTGATTTGAAATCGAAAAAGTTGATTCCTGAAATGAGCTCGGACGCGTGATTGAAAAACATGGAGAAAAAGAAACAGTGGTCCGACGATCTTCCGAACGGTACGAAATTGAAGTGTATAATACACGGTTTTTCGGGATTCGGGGTCCCGGAACAAAATTCTCCGGAAATCACATAGAAAGTTCCTCGGGTCAGATAAAGCGGCCACGCAAAGTTTGAGCACCAACGGAAAACATTTGGGGGTGCCGGTGTGCCACAAACCAAAGATTCGCCGAAACTCGGATTATCGTGAAAAATGTGTTAAAGCTTGTTATTTGAGGCTGAAATCGAACAGGTTGATTCCTGAAATCGAACAGGTTGATTCCTGAAATGAGCTCGGACGTGTGATTGAAAAACATGGAGAAAAAGAAACAGGGTCCGGAACGATCTTCCGAACGTTGAAATTGAAGGTATAATACACGGTTTTTCGGGATTCCGGGGTCCCGGAACAAAATTCTCCGGAAATCACATAGAAAGTTCCTCGGGTAAGATAAAGCGACCACGCAAAGTTTTAGCACCAACGGAAGACATTTGGGGGTGCCGGTGTGCCACAAACCAGCATTCGCCGAAACTCGGATTATCGTGAAAAATATGTTAAAGCTCGTTATTTGAGGTCGAAATCGAACAGGTTGATTCCCGAAATGAGCTCGGATGCGTGATTGAAAAACAGGGAGAAAAAGAAACAGTGGTCCCGGACGACCTTCCGAACGGTTGAAATTGAAGCGTATAATACACGGTTTTCGGGATTCGGGGTCCCGAACAAAATTCTCCGGAAATGACATAGAAAGTTCTCGGGTCAGATAAAGCGGTCACGCAAAGTTTGAGCACCAACGGAAGACATTTGGGGCGTGCCGGTGTGCCACAAACCAAAGATTCGCCGAAACTCTGATTATCGTGAAAAATGTGTTAAAGCTCGTTATTTGAGGTTGAAATCGAATAGGTTGATTCTGAAAAATGAGATTCGAAATGATGCGTGATTGAAAAACAAGGAGAAAAAGAAACAGGGTCCGGTACGATCTTCCGAACGGCTGAAATTGAAGTGTATAATACACGGTTTTTCGGGATTCAGGGGTCCCGGAACAAAATTCTCCGGAAATGACATAGAAAGTTCCTCGGGTCAAATAAAGCGGCCACGCAAAGTTTGAGCACCAACGGAAGACATTTGGGGGTGCCGGTGTGCCACAAACCAGCATTCGCCGAAACTCGGATTATCGTGAAAAATGTGTTAAAGCTCGTTATTTGAGGCTGAAATCGAACAGGTTGATTCCTGAAATGAGCTCGGATGCGTGATTGAAAAACAGGGAGAAAAAGAAACAGGGTCCGGTACGACCTTCCGAACGGCTGAAATTAAAGCGTATAATACACGGTTTTTCGGGATTCCGGGGTCCCGGAACAAAATTCTCCGGAAATGACATAGAAAGTTTCTCGGGTCAGATAAAGCGGCCACGCAAAGTTTGAGCACCAACGGAAGACATTTGGGGATGCCGGTGTGCCACAAACCAGCATTCGCCGAAACTCGGATTATCGTGAAAATGTGTTAAAGCTCGTTATTTGAGGCCGAAATCGAACATGTTGATTCCTGAAATGAGCTCGGACGCGTGATTGAAAAACAGGAGAAAAAGAAACAGTGGTCCGCACGACCTTCCGAACGGTCGAAATTGAAGTGTATAATACACGGTTTTTCGGGATTCGGGGTCCCGGAACAAAATTCTCCGGAAATCACATAGAAAGTTCCTCGGGTCGAATAAAGCGGCCACGCAAAGTTTGAGCACCAACGGAAAACATTTGGGGGTGCCGGTGTGCCACAAACCAAAGATTCGCCGAAACTCTGATTATCGTGAAAATGTGTTAAAGCTTGTTATTTGAGGCTGAAATCGAACAAATTGATTCCCGAAATCGAACAAGGTTGATTCCCGAAATGGGAGCTCGGACGTGTGATTGAAAAACATGGAGAAAAAGAAACAGGGTCCGGAACGATCTTCCGAACTATTTGAAATTGAAGTGTATAATACACGTTTTTCGGGATTCGGGGTCCCGGAACAAAATTCTCCGGAAATCACATAGAAAGTTCTCGGGTAAGATAAAGCGGCCACGCAAAGTTTGAGCACCAACGGAAGACATTTGGGGGTGCCGGTGTGCCACAAACCAAAATTCGCCGAAACTCCTGATTATCGTGAAAATGTGTTAAAGCTCGTTATTTGAGGCCGAAATCGAACAGTTGATTCCCGAAATGAGCTCGGATGCGTGATTGAAAAACAGGGAGAAAAAGAAACAGTGGTCCGGACGACCTTCCGAACGGTTGAAATTGAAGCGTATAATACACGGTTTTTCGGGATTCCGGTCCCGGAACAAAATTCTCCGGAAATAACATAGAAAGTTTCTCGGGTCAGATAAAGCGGCCACGCAAAGTTTTAGCACCAACGGAAGACATTTGGGGGTGCCGGTGTGCCACAAACCAGCATTCGCCGAAACTCGGATTATCGTGAAAAATATGTTAAAGCTCGTTATTTGAGGTCGAAATCGAACAAAGTTGATTCCCGAAATCGAACGGGTTGATTCCGAAATGAGCAGTTGATTCTGAAATGAGCTCGGACGCGTGATTGAAAAACAGGGAGAAAAAGAAACAGTGTCCGGTACGATCTTCCGAACTTGAAATTGAAGTGTATAATACACGGTTTTTCGGGATTCGGGGTCCCGAAACAAAATTCTCCGGAAATCACATAGAAAGTTCCTCGGGTCGATAAAGCGGCCACGCAAAGTTTGAGCACCAACGGAAAACATTTGGGGGTGCCGGTGTGCCACAAACCAAAGATTCGCCGAAACTCCTGATTATCGTGAAAATGTGTTAAAGCTCGTTATTTGAGGCCGAAATCGAACAAAGTTGATTCTGAAATGAAATTGAACAAAGTTGATTCCCGAAATGAGCTTTCGGACGCGTGATTGAAAAACATGGAGAAAAAGAAACAGTGGTCCGAACGATCTTCCGAACGGTGAAATTGAAGTGTATAATACACGGTTTTTCGGGATTCCGGGGTCCCGGAACAAAATTCTCCGGAAATGACATAGAAAGTTCCTCGGGTCAAATAAAGCGGCCACGCAAAGTTTGAGCACCAACGGAAAACATTTGGGGGTGCCGGTGTGCCACAAACCAAAGATTCGCCGAAACTCTGATTATCGTGAAAATGTGTTAAAGCTCGTTATTTTTGAGTTGATTTGAAATCGAACAGTTGATTCCCGAAATGAGCTCGGATGCGTGATTGAAAAACAGGGAGAAAAAGAAACAGGGGTCCGTAACGACCTTCCGAACGGCTGAAATTGAAGCGTATAATACACGGTTTTTCGGGTTTCCGGGGTCCCGGAACAAAATTCTCCGGAAATGACATAGAAAGTTTCTCGGGTCAGATAAAGCGGTCACGCAAAGTTTGAGCACCAACGGAAGACATTTGGGGGCGCCGGTGTGCCACAAACCAGCATTCGCCGAAACTCCTGATTATCGTGAAAATGTGTTAAAGCTCGTTATTTGAGGCTAAAATCGAACATGTTGATTCCTGAAATGAGCTCGGACGCGTGATTGAAAAACAGGAGAAAAAGAAAAGTGGTCCAGACGACCTTCCGAACGGTTGAAATTGAAGTGTATAATACACGGTTTTCGGATTAGGGGTCCCGAAACAAAATTCTCCGGAAATCACATAGAAAGTTCCTCGGGTCAAATAAAGCGGCCACGCAAAGTTTTAGCACCAACGGAAGACATTTGGGGGTGCCGGTGTGCCACAAACCAGCATTCGCCGAAACTCGGATTATCGTGAAAAATGTGTTAAAGCTCGTTATTTGAGAACAAAGTTGATTTCGAAATCGAACAGGTTGATTCCGAAATGAGCTCGGATGCGTGATTGAAAAACAGGAGAAAAAGAAACAGTGGTCCGGAGACGATCTTCCGAACGGTTGAAATTGAAGTGTATAATACACGGTTTTTCGGGATTCAGGGGTCCCGGAACAAAATTCTCCGGAAATGACATAGAAAGTTCCTCGGGTCAAATAAAGCGGCCACGCAAAGTTTGAGCACCAACGGAAGACATTTGGGGGTGCCGGTGTGCCACAAACCAGCATTCGCCGAAACTCGGATTATCGTGAAAAATATGTTAAAGCTCGTTATTTGAGGTCGAAATCGAACAGGTTGATTCCCGAAATGAGCTCGGATGCGTGATTGAAAAACAGGGAGAAAAAGAAACAGTGGTCCGAGACGACCTTCTTCCGAACTGAAATTAAAGCGTATAATACACGGTTTTTCGGGATTCCGGTCCCGGAACAAAATTCTCCGGAAATAACATAGAAAGTTTCTCGGGTCAGATAAAGCGGCCACGCAAAGTTTGAGCACCAACGGAAGACATTTGGGGATGCCGGTGTGCCACAAACCAAAGATTCGCCGAAACTCTGATTATCGTGAAAAATGTGTTAAAGCTCGTTATTTGAGGCTGAAATCGAACATGTTGATTCCTGAAATGAGCTCGGACGCGTGATTGAAAAACAGGGAGAAAAAGAAACAGGGTCCGGTACGACCTTCCGAACGGCTGAAATTGAAGTGTATAATACACGGTTTTGCTGAGATTCCGGGTCCCGAACAAAATTCTCCGGAAATGACATAGAAAGTTCCTCGGGTCGATAAAGCGGCCACGCAAAGTTTGAGCACCAACGGAAGACATTTGGGGTGCCGGTGTGCCACAAACCAAAGATTCGCCGAAACCCTGATTATCGTGAAAATGTGTTAAAGCTTGTTATTTGAGGTCGAAATCGAACAAGTTGATTCCCGAAATGAAAGGTTGATTCCCGAAATGAGCTCGGACGTGTGATTGAAAAACAGGGAGAAAAAGAAACAGTGGTCCGAACGATCTTCCGAACTACCGAAATTGAAGTGTATAATACACGGTTTTTCGGGATTCCGGGGTCCCGGAACAAAATTCTCCGGAAATCACATAGAAAGTTCCTCGGGTAAGATAAAGCGGCCACGCAAAGTTTTAGCACCAACGGAAGACATTTGGGGGTGCCGGTGTGCCACAAACCAGCATTCGCCGAAACTCGGATTATCGTGAAAAATGTGTTAAAGCTCGTTATTTGAGGTCTGAAATCGAAACGAACAGGTTGATTCCCGAAATGAGCTCGGATGCGTGATTGAAAAACAGGGAGAAAAAGAAACAGGTGGTCCGACGACCTTCCGAACGGCTGAAATTGAAGCGTATAATACACGGTTTTTCGGGTTTCCGGGGTCCCGGAACAAAATTCTCCGGAAATGACATAGAAAGTTTCTCGGGTCAGATAAAGCGGTCACGCAAAGTTTTAGCACCAACGGAAGACATTTGGGGGCGCCGGTGTGCCACAAACCAAAGATTCGCCGAAACCTGATTATCGTGAAAATGTGTTAAAGCTCGTTATTTGAGGTCGAAATCGAGTTGACGAAATGAACGGGTTGAAATCGAAATGAGCGAAATGAGCTCGGACGCGTGATTGAAAAACACAGGAGAAAAAGAAACAGTGGTCCGAGACGATCTTCCGAACGGCCGAAATTGAAGTGTATAATACACGGTTTTTCTGGATTCCGGGGTCCCGGACAAAATTCTCCGGAAATCACATAGAAAGTTCTCGGGTCAGATAAAGCGGCCACGCAAAGTTTGAGCACCAACGGAAGACATTTGGGGGTGCCGGTGTGCCACAAACCAAAGATTCGCCGAAACCTGATTATCGTGAAAATGTGTTAAAGCTCGTTATTTGAGGCCGAAATCGAACAGTTGATTTCGAACAAATTGAACAGTTGATTCCCGAAATGAGCTCGGACGCGTGATTGAAAACAGGAGAAAAAGAAACAGTGGTCCAGACGATCTTCCGAACGGCCGAAATTGAAGTGTATAATACACGGTTTTTTGGGATTCCGGGTCCCGGAACAAAATTCTCCGGAAATGACATAGAAAGTTCCTCGGGTCAGATAAAGCGGCCACGCAAAGTTTGAGCACCAACGGAAAACATTTGGGGGTGCCGGTGTGCCACAAACCAAAGATTCGCCGAAACTCCTGATTATCGTGAAAATGTGTTAAAGCTCGTTATTTGAGGCCGAAATCGAACAAAGTTGATTTCTGAAACGAAATGTTGATTCCCGAAATGAGCTCGGATGCGTGATTGAAAAACAGGGAGAAAAAGAAACAGTGGTCCGCACGACCTTCCGAACGGCCGAAATTGAAGTGTATAATACACGGTTTTTCGAGATTCCGGGGTCCCGGAACAAAATTCTCCGGAAATGACATAGAAAGTTTCTCGGGTCAGATAAAGCGGTCACGCAAATTTTGAGCACCAACGGAAGACATTTGGGGGTGCCGGTGTGCCACAAACCAGCATTCGCCGAAACTCCTGATTATCGTGAAAATGTGTTAAAGCTCGTTATTTGAGGCTAAAATCGAACAAAGTTGATTCCGAAATGAGCTCGGATGCGTGATTGAAAAACAGGGAGAAAAAGAAACAGTGGTCCGAACGACCTTCCGAACGGTTGAAATTGAAGTGTATAATACACGGTTTTTCGGGATTCCGGGGTCCCGAAACAAAATTCTCCGGAAATCACATAGAAAGTTCCTCGGGTCAGATAAAGCGGCCACGCAAAGTTTTAGCACCAACGGAAGACATTTGGGGGTGCCGGTGTGCCACAAACCAAAATTCGCCGAAACTCCTGATTATCGTGAAAATGTGTTAAAGCTCGTTATTTGAGGTCGAAATCGAAGTTGACTGAAATCGAACAGGTTGATTCCTGAAATCGAACAGGTTGATTCCGAAATGAGCTCGGACGCGTGATTGAAAAACAGGGAGAAAAAGAAACAGTGGTCCGTACGATCTTCCGAACTACGAAATTGAAGTGTATAATACACGGTTTTTCGGATTCGGGTCCCGAACAAAATTCTCCGGAAATGACATAGAAAGTTCCTCGGGTCGATAAAGCGGCCACGCAAAGTTTGAGCACCAACGGAAGACATTTGGGGGTGCCGGTGTGCCACAAACCAAAGATTCTCCGAAACTCCTGATTATCGTGAAAATGTGTTAAAGCTCGTTATTTGAGGGAAAAATCGAAATGATTTCTGAAATTGAACAATGTTGATTCCGAAATGAGCTCGGACGCGTGATTGAAAAACAGGGAGAAAAAGAAACAGGGTCCGGTACGATCTTCCGAACGGCTGAAATTGAAGTGTATAATACACGGTTTTTCGGGATTCAGGGGTCCCGGAACAAAATTCTCCGGAAATGACATAGAAAGTTCCTCGGGTCAAATAAAGCGGCCACGCAAAGTTTGAGCACCAACGGAAAACATTTGGGGGTGCCGGTGTGCCACAAACCAGCATTCGCCGAAACTCTGATTATCGTGAAAATGTGTTAAAGCTCGTTATTTTGATCGAACAAAGTTGATTCCGAAATCGAACAGGTTGATTCCCGAAATGAGCTCGGACGTGTGATTGAAAAACAGGGAGAAAAAGAAACAGTGGTCCGAACGATCTTCCGAACGGCCGAAATTGAAGTGTATAATACACGGTTTTTTGGGATTCCGGGTCCCGTAACAAAATTCTCCGAAAATCACATAGAAAGTTCCTCGGGTAAGATAAAGCGGCCACGCAAAGTTTTAGCACCAACGGAAGACATTTGGGGTGCCGGTGTGCTACAAACCAAAGATTCGCCGAAACTCCTGATTATCGTGAAAATGTGTTAAAGCTCGTTATTTGAGGCTGAAATCGAACAAAGTTGATTCCCGAAATGAGCTCGGATGCGTGATTGAAAAACAGGGAGAAAAAGAAACAGTGGTCCCAGACGACCTTCCGAACGGCCGAAATTGAAGCGTATAATACACTTTTTCGGGGGTTTTCGGGGTCCCGAACAAAATTCTCCGGAAATGACATAGAAAGTTTCTCGGGTCAGATAAAGCGGTCACGCAAAGTTTTAGCACCAACGGAAGACATTTGGGGGCGCCGGTGTGCCACAAACCAAAGATTCGCCGAAACTCCTGATTATCGTGAAAATGTGTTAAAGCTCGTTATTTGAGGCCGAAATCGAACAGTTGATTCCCGAAATGAGCTCGGATGCGTGATTGAAAAACAGGGAGAAAAAGAAACAGTGGTCCAGACGACCTTTCGAACGGTTGAAATTGAAGTGTATAATACACGGTTTTTTGGGATTCCGGGTCCCGGACAAAATTCTCCGGAAATCACATAGAAAGTTCCTCGGGTCGATAAAGCGCCACGCAAAGTTTTAGCACCAACGGAAGACATTTGGGGTGCCGGTGTGCCACAAACCAAAGATTCGCCGAAACTCTGATTATCGTGAAAATGTGTTAAAGCTCGTTATTTGAGGCCGAAATCGAACAGTTGATTCCCGAAATCGAACAGTTGATTTCAAATCGAAAGTTGATTCCCGAAATGAGCTCGGACGCGTGATTGAAAAACATGGAGAAAAAGAAACAGTGGTCCGGTACGATCGATCTTCGAACTAACGAAATTGAATTGTATAATACACGGTTTTTTCTGGGATTCCGGGGTCCCGAACAAAATTCTCCGTAAATCACATAGAAAGTTCCTCGGGTCGATAAAGCGGCCACGCAAAGTTTGAGCACCAACGGAAGACATTTGGGGTGCCGGTGTGCCACAAACCAAAGATTCGCCGAAACTCTGATTATCGTGAAAATGTGTTAAAGCTCGTTATTTGAGGCTGAAATCGAACAAAGTTGATTTCTCGAAATTGAACAAAGTTGATTCCCGAAATGAGCTCGGACGCGTGATTGAAAAACATGGAGAAAAAGAAACAGTGGTCCGAACGATCTTCCGAACGGCCGAAATTGAAGTGTATAATACACGGTTTTCGGATTCGGGGTCCCGAACAAAATTCTCCGGAAATGACATAGAAAGTTCCTCGGGTCAAATAAAGCGGCCACGCAAAGTTTGAGCACCAACGGAAGACATTTGGGGGTGCCGGTGTGCCACAAACCAAAATTCGCCGAAACTCCTGATTATCGTGAAAATGTGTTAAAGCTCGTTATTTGAGGCTGAAATCGAATAGGTTGATTCCCGAAATGAGCTCGGACGCGTGATTGAAAAACAGGAAGAAAAAGAAACAGTGGTCCAGACGACCTTCCGAACGGCCGAAATTAAAGCGTATAATACACGGTTTTTCGGGATTCCGGGGTCCCGAACAAAATTCTCCGGAAATCACATAGAAAGTTTCTCGGGTCGGATAAAGCGGCCACGCAAAGTTTGAGCACCAACGGAAGACATTTGGGGGTGCCGGTGTGCCACAAACCAAAATTCGCCGAAACTCGGATTATCGTGAAAAATGTGTTAAAGCTCGTTATTTGGTCGAAATCGAACATGTTGATTCCCGAAATGAGCTCGGATGCGTGATTGAAAAACAGGGAGAAAAAGAAACAGGTCCCAGACGACCTTCCGAACGGCTGAAATTGAAGTGTATAATACACGGTTTTTCGGGATTCCGGGGTCCCGGAACAAAATTCTCCGGAAATGACATAGAAAGTTCCTCGGGTCAGATAAAGCGGCCACGCAAAGTTTGAGCACTAACGGAAAACATTTGGGGGTGCCGGTGTGCCACAAACCAAAGATTCGCCGAAACTCCTGATTATCGTGAAAATGTGTTAAAGCTTGTTATTTGAGGTCGAAATCGAACAGTTGATTCCGAAATCGAACAAAGTTGATTCCGAAATGAGCTCGGACGTGTGATTGAAAAACATGGAGAAAAAGAAACAGTGGTCCGAACGATCTTCCGAACTACTGAAATTGAAGTGTATAATACACGGTTTTTCGGGATTCCGGGGTCCCGGAACAAAATTCTCCGGAAATCACATAGAAAGTTCCTCGGGTAAGATAAAGCGGCCACGCAAAGTTTTAGCACCAACGGAAGACATTTGGGGGTGCCGGTGTGCTACAAACCAAAGATTCGCCGAAACTCTGATTATCGTGAAAATGTGTTAAAGCTCGTTATTTGAGGCTGAAATCGAACAGGTTGATTCCGAAATGAGCTCGGACGCGTGATTGAAAAACAGGGAGAAAAAGAAACAGTGGTCCCACGACCTTCCGAACGGTCGAAATTGAAGCGTATAATACACGGTTTTTCTGGGATTCCGGGTCCCGGAACAAAATTCTCCGGAAATGACATAGAAAGTTTCTCGGGTCAGATAAAGCGGTCACGCAAAGTTTGAGCACCAACGGAAGACATTTGGGGGCGCCGGTGTGCCACAAACCAAAGATTCGCCGAAACTCCTGATTATCGTGAAAATGTGTTAAAGCTCGTTATTTGAGGCCGAAAAAATCGAACAATGTTGATTCCGAAATGAGCTCGGATGCGTGATTGAAAAACAGGGAGAAAAAGAAACAGTGGTCCGACGACCTTTCGAACGGTTGAAATTGAAGTGTATAATACACGGTTTTTCGGGGTCCCGAAACAAAATTCTCCAGAAATCACATAGAAAGTTCCTCGGGTCAGATAAAGCGGCCACGCAAAGTTTTAGCACCAACGGAAGACATTTGGGGTGCCGGTGTGCCACAAACCAAAGATTCGCCGAAACTCCTGATTATCGTGAAAATGTGTTAAAGCTCGTTATTTGAGGTCGATTCCCGAAATCGAAGAAAAGTTGATTCCCGAAATCGAACAGTTGATTTCAAATCGAACAGATTGATTGAAATGAGCTCGGACGCGTGATTGAAAAACAGGAGAAAAAGAAACAGTGGTCCGCATTTGACGATCTTCCGAACGGCCGAAATTGAATGTATAATACACGGTTTTTCGGGATTCCGGGGTCCCGAACAAAATTCTCCGTAAATCACATAGAAAGTTCCTCGGGTCGATAAAGCGGCCACGCAAAGTTTGAGCACCAACGGAAAACATTTGGGGGTGCCGGTGTGCCACAAACCAAAGATTCGCCGAAACTCTGATTATCGTGAAAATGTGTTAAAGCTCGTTATTTGAGGCCGAAATCGAACAAAGTTGATTTCTGAAATTGAACAGTTGATTCCCGAAATGAGCTCGGACGCGTGATTGAAAAACAGGGAGAAAAAGAAACAAGGGTCCGGACGATCTTCCGAACGGCTGAAATTGAAGTGTATAATACACGGTTTTTCGGGATTCAGGGGTCCCGGAACAAAATTCTCCGGAAATGACATAGAAAGTTCCTCGGGTCAAATAAAGCGGCCACGCAAAGTTTGAGCACCAACGGAAGACATTTGGGGGTGCCGGTGTGCCACAAACCAGCATTCGCCGAAACTCGGATTATCGTGAAAAATGTGTTAAAGCTCGTTATTTGAGGCTGAAATCGAACAGGTTGATTCCTGAAATGAGCTCGGATGCGTGATTGAAAAACAGGGAGAAAAAGAAACAGGGTCCGGTACGACCTTCCGAACGGCTGAAATTAAAGCGTATAATACACGGTTTTTCGGGATTCCGGGGTCCCGGAACAAAATTCTCCGGAAATGACATAGAAAGTTTCTCGGGTCAGATAAAGCGGCCACGCAAAGTTTGAGCACCAACGGAAGACATTTGGGGATGCCGGTGTGCCACAAACCAGCATTCGCCGAAACTTGGATTATCATGAAAAATGTGTTAAAGCTCGTTATTTGAGGCTGAAATCAAACATGTTGATTCCTGAAATGAGCTCGGATGCGTGATTGAAACAGGGAGAAAAAGAAACAGGGTCCGGTACGACCTTCCGAACGGCTGAAATTGAAGTGTATAATACACGGTTTTTCGAGATTCCGGGGTCCCGGAACAAAATTCTCCGGAAATGACATAGAAAGTTCCTCGGGTCAGATAAAGCGGCCACGCAAAGTTTGAGCACTAACGGAAAACATTTGGGAGGTGCCGGTGTGCCACAAACCAAAGATTCGCCGAAACCTGATTATCGTGAAAAATGTGTTAAAGCTTGTTATTTGAGGTCGAAATCGAACAAAGTTGATTCGAAATGAGTTGATTCCTGAAATGAGCTCGGACGTGTGATTGAAAAACATGGAGAAAAAGAAACAGGGTCCGGAACGATCTTCCGAACGGCTGAAATTGAAGTGTATAATACACGGTTTTTCGGGATTCCGGGGTCCCGGAACAAAATTCTCCGGAAATCACATAGAAAGTTCCTCGGGTCAAATAAAGCGGTCACGCAAAGTTTGAGCACCAACGGAAGACATTTGGGGTGCCGGTTGCCACAAACCAAAGATTCGCCGAAACTCTGATTATCGTGAAAATGTGTTAAAGCTCGTTATTTGAGGCCGAAATCGAACAAAGTTGATTCCCGAAATGAGCTCGGATGCGTGATTGAAAACAGGAGAAAAAGAAACAGGTCCGGACGACCTTTCGAACGGTTGAAATTGAAGTGTATAATACACGGTTTTTCGGGATTCCGGTCCCGGAACAAAATTCTCCGGAAATCACATAGAAAGTTTCTCGGGTCGATAAAGCGCCACGCAAAGTTTTAGCACCAACGGAAGACATTTGGGGGTGCCGGTGTGCCACAAACCAAAGATTCGAAACTCCTGATTATCGTGAAAATGTGTTAAAGTTATTTGAGGTAACAAAAATCGTTGATTTTGAGGATTCGAAATCGAACATGTTGATTCCGAAATGAGCTCGGATGCGTGATTGAAAAACAGGAGAAAAAGAAACAGTGGTCCCGATTTACGATCTTCCGAACGGCCGAAATTGAATGTATAATACACGGTTTTCTGGATTCCTGGGTCCCGAACAAAATTTCTAGAAATCACATAGAAAGTTCCTCGGGTCGATAAAGCGGCCACGCAAAGTTTGAGCACCAACGGAAAACATTTGGGGGTGCCGGTGTGCCACAAACCAACATTCGCCGAAACTCTGATTATCGTGAAAAATGTGTTAAAGCTCGTTATTTGAGGTCGAAATCGAACAAAGTTGATTTCTGAAATTGAACAGTTGATTCCCGAAATGAGCTCGGAGCGTGATTGAAAAACATGGAGAAAAAGAAACAGTGGTCCCAGACGATCTTCCGAACGGCCGAAATTGAAGTGTATAATACACGGTTTTTCTGGGATCGGTCCGGAACAAAATTCTCCTAAAAAATGACATAGAAAGT